>NW_010526828.1:35242-70039 GCF_000687285.1 Phaethon lepturus
CTTGAATAGCATTGTATCTTGACTGGATATGCAACCAAAGTAGAGATACTGCCCCATTTTACATGTGTTCCTTGTAAAGTCGGGCAGCACACACAGGTGGGTGCAGAGAGGGAAGACAAGGCAGGATCCTTTCTAAATTGAATGTGACAGATACCTGCTCAGACCAGAAACCAGTTTAATTAATCAGAGAAAAAGAGGAAAAGCTAGGGAAATTCTTGAGGCAAACGGCACCTGGACTGCAGGGAGACACTATGCTCCCTTGACAAAGGATAAGTTCTTTAATACAACTCAGGTGAATGGTCTTTCTTACCCAAGTACCATGTTTTTCACAGGGATCAGGCGCAGGTACCTAGAGAATAATATAGCAGGGCAAGTATATACTTCTGCTTCTCCACACCTACTTCCAGTGATCTAATGCACTTGCTAAGCCAGAGTTTGGATTTATATCAGAGTTTCACAGCTCTTGATGGACTCTTCATCCATGAATTTCTCCAGTCCCTCTGTGAACCTGTTCACACTCCGTCAGCAGAAGCAAAATCCTGTAGTAAGGAATCCTACAGGTAAGAATAATTTCTTTTGGTTTGTTTTAAATCCATTACACAGTCAAGTGAGCTTCTGTGGTAAACTCATGTTCCAAAAAATTAACTTGGTTGCAAAAAGAGGTTCTATGTAGAGAGTATTTCATAACTTTCTCCTATGCAAGGAGAGGGTTTGGTTTTCCTAAATGAGTCATGGGACTTATCTGGGAAGGCAAACCCTTAAGTTTATTATTAAAATGACAAAACCAGACATTTCCGGTGCTCTTTTGCATCAGCAGTTCCATGGCAGAGTTTTATGTAACTTAATGCATTCTGTTAACACATGATGAGATTCTCCCTGCTTCTTGTTAGTCCACAGTGGTTTCTGGGATGAGTAGAACAATTATGGCAGTCCCAGGTCACGTATACATGTGAGAAGTGCTTGAATTCAGCAGTATATGGCTGAATAGCTGTTAATCTTAATTGACTTTCTGTTGACAGAAGGTGTATCAATTCTTTACACTTTCTATACTTTCACCAAAATAGGCACCAAACTGGGGACTCCTCCTGTTCTTCTCAAGCATGATCATCCTCCAGGGGAAATGCGAGAGAAATAGTTTCAGATTTTTTTTTCAACTTTCATGTCACAGTAGGAAAAAATTGCATGGGGAAAAGATCCTTGTATGCGCTAAGAAGAAAGATTCCTGTAAAGAGTCAGGAGGGTAATAATCTCCTAGTCACACATAAGGCTAACTTTAGATAGAATAAACCTTTTTTTTTTTGTAACTTAATATATTTTTCTTTTTTCACTCCTTGCTTCCTCTAGTTCACTCATTTTTCTTCTTTCTTACATATTCTCCCCCGTGTTGTGATTTTCACCAGCTTCATTTCCCATGTTTCTTTTTTCCCCCTGCCTTTTTCCTAACTCTTTTTTTTTTTTTCCTGGAAGCAGAGCTGTCGACATCTAGAAATTTTCTTAACCAAGAATTGCACTTATTGGTTGTCCTAAACAGTTGAATGCCTTCTCTAACAGACTGACATAGCAACCATGACTCTCTAAAAATTCCAGCACATCTTTGACTACTTGAGGTCATCTTTCTACATATACTTTTAAACTAATATTCATTTACTTGGCTCTGTCTCCTTGTATGGCTGCAGCACATTCATGATGTGAGAATCAATGTCGTGACATCTTATGGCTGGCTAATACCAGGCCAATGCTTGTACATACTGCTTTCCTTCTGACTTTCAAGCTTAATAAGAATGCCTGCATTATAACCCACCTCAGTGAAGTAATAGTGTGTAATTGCATAATCACCTGTTACAGCTGTTTGACTTACTGGCACTTATACGATTTAAACTAACGTGATGCACAGCCACAAGTTAATTAAAAAACAAGGAAACCACACAACGATCCCTCTTGAGGGTGTCTACACAGGCAGTGATACTGAGGTTGAACAGCAAGTGAAATGTTGATCCTACATCTTTTCTTGAACCTATTACACAGTTTAACAGGTGACAAGGTACAGAATTAAATAGTAAACTGTGTAATAACCCTAAACAAAACAAAATACAAGGCTCTGGAATGAAAATAAACTCTCTTGCTCAAGAACACTTGCCACGCTCTGACTAGTAGGAAGTAAAATTTCTTGCAGGCAAACAATCATACATTTTTTTTATTACAAACATCTCTCAGTGATGGCCAAAGCTAAACGTGGATTTAGCTCAGTACCTGCTGGTATGTTTTACGTTCCTCTAGATTAAAATTCAGTACTTGAGTCTTGTGCTCAGTCAACTATTCTGGTATGCAAATGACTTTAATGGATTGAATTTTTGTTTATACAGTGAACACACAAATCATACGGACAGGAATCAGATTCAGAATACGAACTTAAATAAAGAAAACAGAAGGATTAACATAATGAATAGCAAACAATGCTGCCTTTAAATCTATGTTTCTGGAGACATTCATAATCCTACAATTACTTTACTGAAAAGAATGCGCTACTTAGTTTTGACTTAGAAAAGCACAGTTTATGCACTTACCTTCTTCATTTGAAATTTGGTTTATGCATTTCTTCAAAGAAAAACACGAAAAGCCACTCACTGCAACAGATGAGCAAAACCTTCATTTTGTTTTCCCCCTCAACCTTTGCATACTATTGAATTTTATGACTATAAATAGAGGCTCTGTTTGCTGTGATACTTTTTACTTGTAATAGGGATAAGCAGACAAACGCATCTGCTGTGTGCTCTGAAAACCTGAAAAATTTTCCTGTAGTGAACTATTTTGGAAGCCTGAATCCTTCTCTGAGGAGAAGAAAGTTTTTCTGAGTTCTTACAGACTTCTGACCTCTGGATTTGAGTCTGGTGTACATTATCACTTCACACATCTAAGGAAGCAGGTTGCCTGGAGAGAAGACATTTCTTTTGAGAAATTTGTGCAAGAGAAACAGAAACACTTCACTTCCTCAGGGGAGAAACTCTACGACCTGTAGCAATACTGTCCATTCTTTACAAAAATTTCACTTAAGAAGTAAAAAAAGATATAGAAGTCCTTGAGACCAAAACTGCTCATGCAACCTGAGAGCTGCTTGGAGAAGATGTCAGCCACAAGAAAGAGGAGGCACCTACTATTTTATGAGTCTTACTTTATCTTGATTTATTCTTTTTTATATCTTACAGCTTCTTTGCACGGAATTAATTGACAACCACCAGAGAGTCTAGTAATCTAATAAGGTATTACAAATGTGCAGTATTTTTCTCCCAAGGTTTTACCCATTCTCCAAATTTTCTTTCACAGCCACTTTTTCTGAGGGGTAATTTGAGGCCTTCTGCTACACTTATGTGCCTCAAATGACCAGAAGGTTTCAATGCTTCTTTTAGTGACAGAAAGCAAGTATTTTTATAGCCTGCTTCAATCTGCTGTTTAAAGCTGAGAAAATGTAAGATGCATACCAATGTTTTTCAATAGTTAACTGACTAATGCTCTATCGATGAGCCTTTTTATTAGATAGATGCTGAAAGTGAAGGTATTGATTTTCTTTTTTTCAGTTTCTTTGAAAAATTAATGGAAATAGTCCTGATTGATAGCATCACCATTTAAGGCTGCTAAGATAGCAAAAAAGAGGCAGTACTCCTGGCCTCTCAAAAAGAGATGATTATCGGATGAGAACAGTAAAATCGTTCTACCTTATGCAACGAAAGAAACCAAAGGAGCAAGAATCGAAGTCTTTAAATGAATTTAGATGAGTCAATATTTTTTTTAATATCTGTGATGAGGCACTTGGATATTACATGTGCTCTATAAGATATGTTCTTTGCAGATGATGAATTTGTTAATCTGTACTTCTACTAAAGAGACTCTTCAATGAGTTAACCAGAAAGTAAGATTTATGTACCAGAAAGATCAGGGTGAGCAGTGAGCAGATATGATTGTTCTAGTTTAGTGCATAAGATGGCGGTATTTTTTTCCTCAAATCCAGGTTTTTCACTGCCAAAACAATTGACTTGACTAGAATTATCCATAAAATTCTAGAATTTGTAAAATGCTATTTCATAAGTTATTACACAAGACTGGATTTCAAATATCTTGAACTGGATTCCAAACAATGACATCACAGAAGTTAAAAAAAAAGCACTATAGCTGGGAATCAGTGAGATGTTCATCACTGGCACCTTCTCCTTGAAAAGCAATATTTCTGCAGAAAAGAAAAAAAATCTCAAACCAAACTGCTGGTGTGATGCATCAAATACAGCAATTTATCCTTTTTTTTTTTTTTTTTTTTTAAATAGAGTTGGTTTTTTCTCGTCAGGAAAGCCCATTACATGTGCTCTATAAGATATGTTCTTTGCAGATGATGAATTTGTTAATCTGTACTTCTACTAAAGAGACTCTTCAATGAGTTAACCAGAAAGTAAGATTTATGTACCAGAAAGATCAGGGTGAGCAGTGAGCAGATATGATTGTTCTAGTTTAGTGCATAAGATGGCGGTATTTTTTTCCTCAAATCCAGGTTTTTCACTGCCAAAACAATTGACTTGACTAGAATTATCCATAAAATTCTAGAATTTGTAAAATGTTATTTCATAAGTTATTACACAAGACTGGATTTCAAATATCTTGAACTGGATTCCAAACAATGACATCAAGAAGTTAAAAAAAAAAGCGCTATAGCTGGGAATCAGTGAGATGTTCATCACTGGCACCTTCTCTTGAAAAGCAATATTTCTGCAGAAAAGAAAAAAAATCTCAAACCAAACTGCTGGTGTGATGCATCAAATACAGCAATTTATCCTTTTTTTTTTTTTTTTTTAAATAACGCTGAGTTTTTCAGCTCAGGAAAGCCAGGTGTGAGATCTTTCAGTAGAAGGTTAGTAAAAGTGATACACTAAGGAGAAAACATCTGATTGTAAAAGAAAATAAAAAAAAATTTACACAGTTCTGACTATGTTGCAACTTTCTGGTTTTTGATTTGGCCGTTAGAAATTAGCCATCTTTTGCTAGAGGCCTTCAGATTCAACAAATAACTGGGATGTTCTTAATATGCTTTTTAAATTAAATATGGGAAACTACAGACACTGATCCTAAAGTGTTCTCCAGCTTCTTTGCATTGAACTATTGCTGTCATAACAGACTGAGTTCACCCAATTTATGGTACACATGTACTATTATAAATATTTGAACTCCCATTATTCTGGCTTTTAAAATGGAGAATCCATATTAATCCTTGCTGGCATCATGGTCTGCTGGAGCATATTAAAAAAGTCTTGGGGACTAGTCATGGGATTGCTGGGGAGTCTAATAACAACAGAAGTACCTTACAGTTATTGATGGTACAGATCCACTCTGGACTGCACTGCACTGTGTCTTCTCATAGCTGAAGGCTGGATCTGTGACTCAACTTACAAAGACTACCTTAAAAAGCTCCCAAGAACATGATTTTGGCTGCTTCCATGCTGAGAAGTCCTCTCTAACTAGAAGTTGAAAGACCTGCTTCTATTGTGCAATGACTTCTTCATCTTGATGCTGAGGAGATAGCTCAGAGGGTTCACAAGGGGAATCGTCATCTTATTCTTCCCATTGATGACAGAGCAGAGGAGAAAATTACTTTAAACCTAGAAGCTGCTTGAGGATGAAAAGAAGAGCTGCAAAGAAAGAATGAGAGGTTTTCTCTGGTCAAAGGGTTTCTTTTGCTGCAAAGCTTCTCTTACATCAGGATTTAAACACCATATGGGGCCCTAATCAGCTTCTGTACTGATGTACATTCACTCACATTTCTGTTTGAATACATGACCATGATAAGTGTGGAAGAAAAGTTTCCATCAGTGTTGAGAAATTAACCCTCCTGAAACAGCCCAGTGCTTGCTTTACACCATGTTATCAGCATGGATTCACCGCAGCTTGGCCACACTGCATGCAATTGCTGCTTCCCAGGCAACTGCCAACTTCCAGTCCCATCACTAATTCAGGTTATTTTATGCTGTGTGCAATTCCTGCATTAGGAAAAGATAAGCAAATCTCAGAAGGTTAAAAATGTTGAAGAAATGTCCCAATGGCATATGTTTGTCCCAAATTATTGCCCTCTTGCTGCATCGTTATTGCAAACAAGTTAGTGCAACCTAGGGAACAATTAATGCTCTCCTGAGAAAATACTGACACCCAAACCCATTATATCCCATCCAAGCCTGAAGCAAGAACAACAAAATGTGTGAGTTTTTTGCAAAGCTCTCACAGCAGGTTTTGCATAAGGAAGTTCCAGAACTGGCACAGCTCTGGTTTTTATAACTCCTCTTTTTACATGTTAATAAACACTTTTCTGGGAAAAGTCAGGGACCCAACAGGCTGTTACATTACTCCAGTGCTGTTCCAGAAGGTAAAACAGAGGTCGAATCACCTCTATGGCAAACCCTTAAAGGTAACAAGCAGCTAAATATGTTGAAACTGAACTTGCCAAAGTCTTGAGCCAAGATCAAACGTTTTACAACAGTAAAAATATTCTATTACATAAATGCTATTGGCAGAGCAGCTGCACATCTAATGCAAAGTTCTCCATAGGTGGAAATGACAGTATTCTTGACTGGATTTTTAAAATTTGAGTTTACTACGAATAGTGTGGGTTGTAGGGATAGCATTGTCACAGCAATGCAAAAATGATACTGAGCCCTGCCACTTGCATGGGTTTTAACAGAACTCAGCCAGTTCATCCTATGATAAAATACCAAAACGTTTTACGCAGTAGGCTCCTGATTTTGACTATGCAGTGCATTTTCCAGACCACTGGGCAAAGGCCAGTACATTTCAAGTTATAGTTGCTCCCCTACATGCAGTTAAGTTTAACAGTACACATTGTAATAAAATAATTAGCATTAAAGCATGAATTTATTCACATTAAAACCCTTATTAGCAATTCATTCCCATATAAACTAGGAATTTCCTTCTTGTCATTAAATTTCACGTTACTGGTATCTTTTATATTTTTCCTTAAATGATGTGGAACACATAGTTTTAATGGGTCTATAATTAGCCATCGCCACATGGCTTGAATTTAGTCATACATACTGAGAATGAATCTATTCTACGGACATGTAATTCTGTATATTTTGGCCAACACAGAAATCTTTCTTGTTGAGAAACTAATAACCATTGGCTTTTTAAAATCACCCTATACTTCTTTTTTTGAGTGACAGATTTACTTCTCAAGGCACTTCATTATGCATATAATGTTTAAGCATGAGAATTGTTCTATTAAAGTCATTAGCACGTGCTTAAGTGTTTGTCTTAATGTAATTAGGAGAGAGCTAGGTGACAGATGTAGTTTTCCTTACTGCTAGCACCTCATTTCATCCTCATCTCCACACTAAGGACAGGGCTTTGATTTGGGCTATGGGTGTTTAAAAAGTCTGATCTTGCCTGGATGTAATTACAGTGCCAACCCTCACGCAGTGAGCTTACTCTCCTGCTTGGCATGGTGTCTATCAGACAAGGAGAGGATGTGAATGAACCTACTTTTCCTTTTTCACATGTGAAAATCCTGGAATTTCCAAATTTCTTGGAAATTAAATACCTTTAAGTGTTCCAGTGTAAAATCCTCTTACACAGACCTGAATATGCAGGGAAACATTCTGGTCTCCTTACAAATAGTAGGAGAATAGGCCAATGACTTCAAAAGGGCCAGGATCTCACCCGTGCTACACACAATCCTGTTCAAACTGAAAGACTTCTGTGCTTGAATACTATTGAAAACAGATGTCAATAGTAGCACATTAAAATTAAAATTATTCTATCATTTTAGTTCTCTCTGCAGAGGAAGTTCACTTAAAGAATAAGAAAAACGTGAGCCTTCACTTTTTTTAAACACAATGTTATCTCAGTGGGAATCATAAAAATAGCTTTTCTCATATTTGCAGATGCCCTGTGAGCATGTGTTTTTCATGGGCGTCTATAGTAGGTACGGATTTTTGGTGGTTAAATGTTTCTGTGGGGACCTACTCCCAAAGTTTTAATGTGTTACCAAACATACTCTTCCTTGTGAAAATGCCTTCAAGCTCCAGATGTCATGTGCACCTATTGGCAAGCACTTCTTTTGTTATGCCCACCAACTGAAACAGGCTTATTTGTGGATTAGCTGTGTCTCAGCTGTAAAATTAATTCAGGAGCACAGCCTGCTGTTCCAAACGAAATTGCAACAGAAGGAAATGTTGTTTCCATGAGTTTGTCTTTTAAAGATTTGTATAATTGGTTAATGCTGTTTTGTCTTTTTGTTTTTTGGAGACAATTAATCAATACTTTGTCATGTGTAGCTTTTATTTTCTATTTTCAGTACATTGCGGTATACAAACGGCAAAGTCAGATGATCGTGTCCTCTAGTGCTCACAGAACCAGAGAACCCTAATTAACTGATCTTATTGTGGTAGCAGCTTTAGCAATTAATTTTGAGCTACAGACCCATGAACCAAAGCCGTCAGTTTTCAGCTTTCTGGATTTTTAAAAATTTAAATCAGTTTTTGCAGAATAAATGTATATTTTCACTCTTTTCCCACTCTCAGTTAAATAGCAGACAAATGGCTCGATGCCTAAAGCACAGCTTGTGCACCCAGGTGCTGCAGGCTTGGTTCCTTCATCAGCCTTTCCGCCTGACTGTAATGAGACCCCACAAGATGTGGGGAGATAGTTGAGGCTTCCTTTATGGATGGCTCCTTAATGCACCGGAGATGACTTTGTGGACACACTGAGTCTGTCCCGAGGTTGTCAGCAGTTGGGAAAGCTGGAAAAGGGTCGTTCTCTGCCAAAGGCAGTGAGGAGCCTTCCAGCTGTAACTGACTGCGAAAGTGCCCCGAGACAATTTCAGTGCAAAATCCAAGAGATGAGTTTAAAGCCCTTTCAGCTTACGTAGTTGAACAACTTGGTGCTGTGATGGGCACCACCAGGCTGAAGCAACGTGTTGCGTCTGCCGCGTTGATGGCCGGTGCCGTCTGGAAGCCGACGCTGCAAGTTATCCTGCGTGCACGCAGAGGTTCGCCTTCAGCTGGGTTAGATCGGGCTGCGCAGCTTCACGATGTGGTGATGGACAGCAAATGCTTTCCTCCAGCCGAAGCAGTGGAGCTTTTAAAATAAACAGGACTGATTTTTGTCTCTGTTTTCAGAGGCAATTCCGTGCTGAGTAATAGCAGCTGAAGTCTTCAGATGGCTAAAGATTGCCACTGGGGAAACTGCTCCCTTCCTTTCCCTTCTGCCAGCGGTCAAACGAGTTTCTTGTGCAAGTTTCTAGGAAAACAGAAGACAAGTGCTTTGCAAAGGAAAGTAGCTGCACTACGAAGGCTCTTCCTTTCTCTTGGTTATGATACAGATTATTTTTACATACACAAAAGGCAAATTTATGATACGTGGTTTTCGAGGTACTTCCCTCAGCTATCAAGTAGGTTTTCCTTTGCCCACTTAACAAGTGCTAGACTTTTTTCTATGATTCTTCCTTCTTTTGTCATATAGCCTGTACTAGGACAGAGGTCCCGTACCGGCACGCTTCTGGAATGAACCTCACCATCTGACTACTGTCCTGTTGTGATGTGGCAAGGTCCTTCCTAGCACATTCGGTCTTTGGCTTAAGCCAAAGAGATACCATTTTTGGAAAAGCTGCTCACACTTTTGACAGATCCAGCCTGACAACTTTTATGGCTGCATAACCTTGAACGGTAATCTTAGCTCCATTAGGAATAATCAACGTTGCTTTATCCTGCTGTTCTATGGAAAGGAAAAGCCACTGCATAGCTATTTTATGTCTTCTTTCACTGAGCTGCTACAAATAATCGCTTGAAAGTGAACAGGTGAACTTCTAGACTGCCTTCCAGAGCCAGCTCACATAAAGTATGGAAGTGTAGAAGAAGGAAAGGTGGGAGAGAGTGTATATAGACTGTCTAATGATGTGTAGGAGGGCATGTCCATCTGGTGGAGCTGAGGAGGTGGAGGATAATTACACAGAGAGACGGGGACACTCAAATCTTCTTGCACGGGGAATAATTTGACGGAAGACACATGAGTGGAGGAAGAGGGAGATAAGGGACTTCCAGTAGGATGCAATGAATGAGCTGCAGTGTTTCATCCCTTATAAAAACAACAAAAAGTACACAGCTGTTCAGGTGATAATTTAATGGAAGCTAGACCCTCAGTGAAAAAAATCTCAATGGCAAAGCCAAAGTATAAGCTAAACTTCCTCCCTGTCCTTGGCATTTTCCTCTTAGATGGCATTTTTTTCAATATCCTCATGTTCAGCAAAGGTACATTTACCACTGTAAATCAACAAAATGAAGAAATAATCTGATACTCAAGTGAGGCCCAATCCCTTGGGCTGTAGCAATTATATAATGATCATTGGCAACAGGGCTCGAGGTAATTTAACAACAGCACAGGGTACTCTGAGGTGAGTTATTAGAACCAGCCATCTTTTCAAGTGCTCATTAATTACAAGCAACAATAATTTGGCAATTATACATGTAGCCCAAGAGACTGACTGGGTCTCAGATGCACAGGAGCAAGATCAAAAGTCCTAAAGCTTTCGCATACATGTATTCACACACACTTTATGTAAAATAAAACAGTGAAAACTGATTTATACTCTAAAGTTTTTGTCAAGCCCTGGCCTAAGTCTTTAAACCACTATGCACAAATAAACTTCGCTTTATCTGGCTCGCATTGACAACATGGGAAATTCTTGCCTACGATAAAGGCCTGAATTTCTGTTCTCAGTATGAGGATTTTTAGACTAGATATTAGGAAAAATTTCTTTACTGAGAGAGAGATCAAACATTGGAACAGGCTGCCCAGGGAGGTGGTGGAGTCACCATCGCTGGAAGTATTCAAAAAACGTGTAGACGTGGCACTTCAGGATATGGTTTAGTGGGCACGGTGGTGTTGGGTTGATGGTTGGACTTGATGATCTTAAAGGTCCTTTCCAACCTTAATGATTCTGTGATTCTGGTGACATGGTGTGCTGGTTTTGGCTGGAATAGAGTTAATTTTCTTCACAGAAGCTAGTATGAGGCTATGCTTTGGATTTGGGATGAAAATAATGTTGATAACATACTGACGTTTTCAGTTGTTGCTAAGCAGTCAAGACTGTTCAGCTTCTCACACCACTCCACCAGTGAGTAGGCTGGGGGTGCACGGGCATCTGGAAGTGGACACAGCTGGGGCAGCTGACCCCAACTGACCAAAGGGATATTCCATACCATATGACACCATGCTCAGCATATAAAGCTGGGGGGAGAAGAAGGAAGGGGTGGAGGGACATTCGGAGTGATGGCGTCTGTCTTCCCAAGACACCATTACGTGTGATGCAGCCCTGCTTCCCTGGAGATGGCTGAACACCTGCCTGCCCATGGGGAGTGGTGAATGAATTCCTTGTTTTGCTTTGCTTGTGTGCGCGGCTTTTGCTTTACCTATTAAACTGTCTTTATCTCAACTCATGAGTGTTGTCACTTTTACCCTTCCAATTCTCTCCCCCATCCCACCAGCAGCGAGCGAGCGGCTACGTGGTGCTTGGTTGCGGGCTGGGCTTAAACCATGACACACGGCTGTGTCTGCCAGGAGAGGAGAGAAATATCACTTCTGTCTACAGGACTCGGATTGGGTGCTGTTGGCCTAAAGCCTAGAGTTATATCAGCTGATCAGCAAAATAATGCCCTTGCCCACTGTGCTTATAGCAAGGCTTAGCTGCTTGTAGACCTTGGAGAGGTAGAAGAGATAAATGGGTGAAAAATCTCTTTTTCTGCAAATATTGTATCTCCCCAACACAACTGTGTTGGCACAGCTATACCAGAGCATCTCTGTAACAGAAGTTCAAACGGCCCAAACCAGAGAAATCTGGTCATGTTGAAGAGTCCCATGTGTATGTCAGAATTTCATTTAAGCCCATAGTTAGCTTTAATTATGTGTAGGTGAAAAGAAAAAAAAAATTGTAGGTTTCTACAATTGTTAGATAAAGCCCTGAATTACAAAACAGAGTTTCTCTTCTGCAAAAGAATGAAGTTTTTGTCTGCCAATTGGCCATGATTATCACTTGAAATTATGATTGTCTTTTTAAATAGCTCCACGCTGATGGATTTTGTAAATTCAACATGTGATATTTCTAAGATACTTTCTATAAATTGCTGAGATTGAAGTGTCTGGGATATAGTAATTTTGCTGCCAACATTAAATTCACAAAGGGTGACAAATAAAAATGTAAAACTATGCATCAATTCTACTATTTCACTGGAAAATTATGTAATTAATCTCTTTGATTCTTGTTTAGCTTCTCATTACTGCTGTTAGGAGGATAATTTAATCCCAGGAATTTTTCAATAAGATTATGAATGTTGTATCAAAGAGAAGCCATGACTTAGAAAGAATAATTTGAGACAGCTAACTTTGCTGATTTCAAACTGCATTAGTGCGGGTCATTCAGGTCAGGACAATGGCTCTGTATTACCTCATTGAAAGGTTGGGAGACAAAAATATTTCATTGTATCTGAAGGACTTCTTTGTAGTTCTGGCATTCAGATTTTCTATTGTTTTGCCCCCTTTGCAAACAGCATGAGAAATATTTTTGTGTAATGGTACCTCATTGCTGTAACTCTTGCAACCCTGAAATACTTCAGTGGTTCAGCTAAGACAATTTCATACACAACTGGGCATGGGCTATTCCTGGCCAGTCTGTTTCCTGGCATACGCAATGAAAATCATAATGAGACTTTTAAGATCATCCCCTCCCCTGCCTTGCACAAAAGACTGGTCTAGTTGGTATGGAGATGCCTCCTTCCAGAAAGGTCGATCCCCACGTCAAGAAGGCAAAATTTGGAATACACCTTCCAGGTATGCAGCAGAATCACAAATTACTGTCATGCTGTTTTAGGAAATGTAACAGCTACCCCTTGTGCACCAGAGGAAATCCATGGAAGTGAAGATGAGAGGAGACCTCATATCCATTTTCAATCACTATTAGCAACCTCTAACACTGTGCAGGTAGTCTAGGAGAACTCTGTGTCCAATAATATTTGGAAATAGAAATTCTTGAAGAATTTCTTGAAGAATGAAGAAGGTCTTTGCCCCTCTTTGGTTTGAGACAAATCTACCAGTGATATCTACCATTCAGCTACCATAGACAGTAGCTTTGTGCTAATTTCTATTGTAAAAATGACAGTTAATGTACAAATTTTGAGTTTCTACATAAAATATGAATAGGCTAGAAGTTCATCTTCCCTTACTGCAACAGTATTTACCTCATCTCCTCCTTTATTATGTATATCCCTATCAACAATATAATGCTCATGGGAAAGGACTGTTGCACAAATTAAGAACTTAATGCAAATCTTTTTGGTTGCTGCCACGCCTGCCATTTAAACAAATTAAGTAATTTTCAGTGTAGAAATTGTTCTGCAGCAAACTAACTTCATGGATCTTCTAGGTAGCTGTAAATCATCAGGTGTCACATTGTAGGTTTGCAGTGTTTTATAAAAATGTGTTTGTGCGTGTATATATATAGAACTACCTAAATTGAAATTTAAAAAATACACTGATTCAGAATTTCCATATAAAACAGTATAAGCTTCATTCCTTTTATTAGGCATTCTTTTAAATTGCTTCAGTCATCAGTTGGTACAAACTGTTCACTTCTATAACCATATGCAATACAATACCTGATAAATTAATATCACAGGCACGATTGTTTATGAGACTCTATCTGCAGTTTAACATTTCTGCCACTCTTTCTTGCTACTGTAGTCCATGGACTACCACGAGGACCATTGAATCTGTCATAAAATTTGTCAGCAAAAAAAAAAGGTAGAAGCTCTTGCTTCTACTCAGTTCTTGAATTGAGAAATTCTCAGTGTGTGAGTTTCTCACTGTGCTTAGTTCAGTTCACTTTTGGTGCATGTAACAAGCTGGGATTTCTCTAAATTAAATTGCATTTTGCAAACATTTATTTTGAATGTTACAAACATTCATGAAATTGAGTTTTAAAAACATTTTTTACATTAAATTTTTCTCTAAAAGTCTTTTTTTCCTCCACATTTGCTGCGGACAACTGTTCCCTTCTTGATCGATGTCAGATGGACCTCAATAAAAACCAGATGGATTTATTGAGACTTCTTTCATTTGTTAGTTGATTTAAAATAACTGATTCTGATCTTCACAGATTGAGGATATACACATTTTCTTTTACTGAACGGGGAGCAGGGGATAAATTTCAGTAAAGAGCCATGAACAAACAAGGGTCAGAATTTCTTTAGCAATTACATTGGCTACTGATCTGTAAAAACAGTGTCCAGAAGCATGCAGGAGCTTAAGGTAATGTTTCAACAGGAGGAAAACTTGAGGAATTTAATGACTACACTATTGAATAGATCTATCTGGAAAATAGCCATCCTATATCACAGAGCCTTCCGAAGTGAAATGAATGAGATTGAAAAGTAAGGGGAAGAAGAAACAGAAAACAATAAAGGGAAAAGATCATAACAATGGGGTGACCTTGTCCTTCTCCTCCTCCTCTTCAATCTTGAATTTGAGTACGTGCTGACCTACTAATGTTTGGTGCATGTTTTAGGCCATCACCCTCACACCAAAATGCCAACAAGCAGAGGAAGAATCCCAGGGATCTTCAAGATCAAGAGCAAACGGAGGCAGCAAGAAGAAAATCCTCTTCCAGTGAGTTAAAACTGGACCCCCCCCGAATTCCATTCTATTATGCCCCTGGCAGTGCCCAATCTCCCTCGGTCTGCAGAATGATGGCACCATGTAATGATATTTAACTCCTCTGATATGCATAATTTGAAATTGGTATTTTGGTATCCACTTGAGATTGGATTATCATTTCTGAAAAAAAAAAAAATCTGTTAGAGCATTTTTTCCTGTGACTGCTCACTAAAGTGGCATAATGGTCACTGAAGTTGCATAACATTGCTCTTGTGCTTTCCTGGGATAGCTGATATAACAAAATGATAATGAATAATACATTTTCAGTATGAACTTTCAGACAATATTAAAACATGCTAGAATTTATGAAATTTTGAAATTTTGTGAACGCACAGTGGCTAATTATTTAATGAGAATCAACGGACAACTCAATGTAATGCATGACTTGCTTGTCCTATTAATCACTCAGCTCCAATATTTTTACAGAATTCTTTTTGTCAGAACACTGGAACGTTAAATTAGCTGCAACTGCAATGAATAGAGATTGCAGTACAGTAAGCATTTAGCTTTAAATGGAAACTCAAAAGACAGGTAAGTAGCATTTATGGTAGGAAAATGCAAAATTTCAAAGAAATTATTTGGTGTGTTAGAATGACATCTAGTGACTAGTTCAGGTTCTAATGCTGAGTTATAAAAACAGCAACAAAAAACCTACTTTAATTTTCTGATTCTTTCTTTGCTGCCCCCTAATGAAAGACATCAATATAAAGAACTGCAAATCATATTCAGAGACAATAAAACTTGAAAGAACATCAAGTTCAATTAGGGTTAAAGGCAAACAATGCATTAGTGTAAAGGGAAAAAAAAAATAGTTCATGTTTCTGAGGCTCTGGGAGTTAAAAATCAGGATTGCATGCCACTCTTCAATACGAATTTATTGTTCAGGAAATAATCTATCATTTCTCTTTTATATGGAATACACCCAGGGAAAAAATGTTGAAAGTCCCTTAAAATACGTTCCTGATCGGGAATGGGTATTCACCTCCATTGTGAAAACACAGTTTGGCAGCGGTCCAAAGCCTCCCTTTTGGATGATAAGCAGCAGTCCTCTTCCATTTAACATAATCATTCTACTGACTCACAGAGCAGGGTGCAACAGGGAAATAGTTCATAAGGTATCTCATGCATGTTTAACATTAACGGGAGAAAGTCTGTATTTGGTCAATCCTAACAAGATGCAAACATTTTTTTTCCACGTCTAATACTGGAGACAGAACAACAAGTTCTTGAGAATGGAAATTTGAGAGAGAAATGGGATGGTAGAGAGATAAAAAGTAATTTCTATCTCTAAAAGTAGAGACAAAAAGTAATTGTTGATCTGATTGAAGATTCAAATTCTTTTCATTAAGTATTTAATTTCATATGTGGCTGAAAAAGATTGAACTGTGCTTTTCTCACTGAAAACTGCAAGCACATGCATTACATTAAAGATTTTTTCAAATCACGTTTCTTCCTCTGAACACACACCAGACCAGTGTTCCTAAATAAGGAGAATGCTTCCTTTATAGGATAGGACACCTGCACAGAGCCAAAAATTATTCTCCTGACGCTCAGCCTCATTTCAAAAGAAAAGCTGACTCTCTAATTGCAGTGTTTAAAAAATGTCTTAGGGATAAATTTATAAGGCATGGGAAAATATGCTGGAGTTACAAGACTGTGAGGATTGGTTTCTCAGACAGTTCCTCATAATTTCAGGCAATGTTATACTACCCCTCAAACTTTGAAGCACTCAGGTATACAGCTACACCAGATTATTTCACAGGTGCTAAGACTGAAACGTACGTGATCTGATGGCGTTATGAAAGTTTTAGATTTAGTACTTTGCCCTGAAATTGGTAATCTCTGTGGCATCTATATTTTACCTGGGATCTTTCTTAGTAGGTAAAATATGTTTTCCGCTCTGGATCTCCTAAACCTTTTGATAATGCGTCATTACACTTATCCCGTGATAAATCTCACTTAATCTCTTGTTATTTATTTAAGATGTGGAGATATTACCAATCGCTACAGTGGCACTGGTAGTGGCAGTACCGTGGTTTGGGGCCTGTTTGACCAAGCCTACCATCGCTGTCTTTTCTGCTCAGCACTTTCTGGTTAGATTTATCTAGGAACACTTTGTGAAACTCATATAAATCCTCGCGGAAGCGTTCAGTTTCTGAATCACATTTTGTCTCAAGATCCTAGCTACCTGGCACTGGAAAGGCTTAGATGATTTGGAGCATCCTCAGGAAAACTCAGGTAAGTATCTAGTGACCTTCACAGTGCAAACTTAGTTATCTAGGGACTTTATGTGTTTCTAGGGCTAGGCAACACAAGTGGAGACTCTAAATGCGGTTTATACCCTGATATGGCTGCTAGAACAATCTGATATTAAGTTCCTTTGGTGGATCTAATCCTTACTCTGCAGGGCAGAGGGAGTTGTGAAATGCAGGGATATTGAGGATAAATACATATTTATTATATTTATATATTCAATATCATGACACACTTGCATACAGCAAGGCTGGAGAGCCAATATTAGCTTCAGATAGAAGGCGTTCTGCATAGTCAGTGCACAGAAAACTTTTTTTCACCCTTATTCATTTCCTAAGTGGCGGCAATGAACACTGCAATGTATGAGAGACGAGGAATTAACAAATGAACAGGCAGGAACACAGAAAATGAGATGTGAACTGGAAGCCTGGAAGGAATATATTAGGATTGTCTGTATTTTAATGTTTGGTTTGATTCACTCTGTGTGGGCATTGCTTACAAGAAAACCAGTCACAGAAAAGGTCAGAAAATGTCAGTGTCAGATAGTATGGGTCTGATCTGGCAGGCTTTCAGAGAAAGAAGTGTTCTGTGTTAGGGGTGAGGGCAGAAAAACTCTTAAATTTTCAGTAAAAACATCCTGGGATGAGTTTCTGTTCTGCAGACCTAAAGCTGAACTTCACTGGAGCAGATACGGAAACTGTTTCCCACAGCATATTAACACCTGGTGGTACGGATGCTAACAGGGAATCAAGAGTTTTCTTAAAGCTCTTTTTAATGCCTACTCCACACTGATTGCCAAACAGTTTTTTCTGCAAAAGCCCAATTTGCTTACACAAATTCTAAAACGCGTGTTCAGCGGGGTATTTGCACGAGCCGGCTGGCTTCTGTAGGGGTTTCATTTGGATAATAAAACGCCAAGAAAGGAGGTAGAGTAAGACTACGGAAACATCGAGGCAAAACGACACCAAGCTGACAGGGAGGACGCGACTGAGGATGCATCCGCCACTTACTACGGAGCAACGACCTCTTTGCTCCCACGGGCAGGGTCGTTGGGGGAGATCACGGGTCTGCTGCCTCTTGCCACGCCAGAGCCGCAGACGGGCTGCAGCCCTGCGCTGCGCGGCACTGCCAAGGGGTAAGGCGCAGAGGTGGGAAAACGTAAGAATATAGACAGACCAGTGAATCTCTCTTTGAGTTTGTGAAGCCTGACAGGTCTTCGGCAGCCAGAGAGAACTGACTCTTTATTTCAGTCGTGATCCCTTCTTCAGTTAAGACATATTTAAAAAAAAAATTCTGATACTAGTTACTAGCGCACATGGGAATGTGACTAATATTAGAGGACAGAGTCTCACGGGCTATTTTCCTTAATTATTCTAAATTTACCAGTTTTCTTTTTATGTTTATTTGTTTGTTTGTTTTCCTCAGACAGACACAAATCACTGAGTTACTGAGGTCTGGAGAGAACAGAATACACCCAGAAGTTTCGTGTCAGTAAATACCGAGTTGACAGTCTCGTGCTGGCATTAACGGGTGGGTCTCCGCTCTCGGCAGTGCCCTGCTGAAGTCAGCTAGACTCTGTGTGGGTATATAAGGATAAAATGAGGGGGTTTTGACTGCTGCAAAGAGCAAATGAGTGAGTGGGTTTGTCTGAGTTACCTCCAGAGAGTTCATGGGGAGTATTTATTTCCTTTATCCAGAATCTGGGGTAAATCTAACATTTTATCAGAAAACTTCTTGGCAGTTCAGGTCAATGTTTTATTGTATATTTTTATCTTCTTGCATTGCTAGATTTTTTCTTTTTAATAAGCTGAAAGGAAATTAATGGCCTGAACCATTTTTTTTCACTGACCATGGAAAACGTTTATTGCAAGAACATTACACTAAAGCAAAAGATTGGCTTTTCATATATATTAAAGACATTTACATATTTATAATGTTTTTAAAAGGAGAACAAGATCAGTTCCATACTGCTGCAGTACTGCAAAGCTATTCTGCTTGACCGGCAGGCAAGCTGCCTAGCTGCAGTTGTCTTAAATCATGACTTTCTATTTTCTTAACTCAGGTGGGAGCCATTTGACAACTTCCACAGAAGTTAGCAATAGCAAATCCTGTGATAAGCATCACACACTAAGCTATACAGGACGTTCAGCATCTTGAAGAATTTGAAGCAATTAAGATGTGACTTTCTAGTTACCATGTCAAGTAAAAATGCCATAACTGAATCTTCTTAGAAAACATCTGTCTTTATTAAGTTCAGCCAGCAAACGCAGACTTGTCAACTACAGGTATACTCTAACCAAACCCTACATGGAGTTTCTCCCTAAGCTTCCTATTGTTTTCAGCCTTGAGCCACACCCAAACGCGGTTTTGAACAGGTTTTCTGTGATTGTAATTCAGAGTTTCTCGGTGTATTTACACCTGGGTGCACGACAATGCATAAGAGGAAGTTTAATTTCGGTCCTCTTTTTTACCCTTCAATCTGCCTGGGTATAATGCTGTGGCATTTCTTAACTGAAATAGAGATGGAGAACCTGTCACTCTCCATAAATAGTGTTCCTCACTCCATGTCTGATTTTTAAGTCAGAGACATTTTATTGAAAAATAGTGGAGTCCAAAGTGACTGGGAAGTGAACGCGGTTTTTTCCAATGTCATGACTAAGAGCAATCCTTGTGCAGGATTCCAGCATTTAGATGTAATCAAGATCCATGAGCCAGCTACTTCAATACAATCACAAGAGCTGGCGGCTTCCCTTAAATCTGATAATGGAATTAGCTCTTGTATTGCCTTTGACTGGTGATGGGGACCAAATGAGAAAACTTCAGCTGAGAGGTATTGATTCTCTTGTGTACCATGGATGTTACAGAGATAAAGATAGATCGCTCTGCTTTGGGAAGTGGGATGAACTGTTCTGCATGTGATGTTCCCGCTTTCCCTGGCAAAGAGGAATGTACAATTGCTAAAACAAGCAACACCTTGCACAGCTGTCTGTTTTTAATAGTTCCGTAATTCCTATTTAAACTGAGTAACACTATTGCTGGTATCTCATATCTACCTCGCTGTGTTAGAATCATCAGGAGGAGCACAGCTGCTGCTCACTCTCTGCTCTAATGGAGAGGGAATGAAGGGAAGATGCATTCTTCTTTCATTTGAAATTGGGAGTAATTCCGCAGAAATTAATGGGGCTCTCCAGCACAAGATGGATGTGAAAGAAGAGCCTGGCCCAGAGGTTATAACTTCAGTGTAAGTGAAATTGAGAGAGAGAGATTTGTGCAGTAAGAAGCTATATAAAAATAAACTGTATTCTACTTGACTGGCTTGAGAACAAAAATGAATCAAAATATTAATGAATACTGCAGACTAAGAAATACCTTCTGCTTCAGTGCCTCTTTCTGTCTCTCCTTCTTCCACTAGTTTCACAGTGGTTGAGGTTATTGACAAAGCTAACTGCTATGATTTCCTTCTTCAGGCAACTGATTAAGAGAGCCCCTTCAGACATAAATTATAATATCCCTAAACCTGGAAGGAAAGAACGTACTAAATACTTATTTAAAATAAACGCTGAATTATGAATCTAACTCATTAGAAAGAAACCACGCATTCTAATTAAATGCGTGGGTCTTTTTGTTTCGGCAAATTCCTAAGGTAATTTCAGCTGATGCTCTTACTGTGTTGCTGTGGTGTATGCCAGATACTGTACTCCACTAATAACAAGCACTCATCTCAGCCTGATGGGAATAGGGAAGCATAAAAGATTGTGAATCAGTGCTTCTAAAAATAGCTCCGGCCACCCCCTTCCTCCTAAACAAAAAATATAAAAAGTTGAAAAGGACGAGGCTGATGAGAACAAAGGAGAAGTAGCTGAATGGAGAAAAGGGGCATTTGCAAAAACACTTCACTTCTTCTAGAAAGTGGTTCTTTCTTGCCTGCCTCTCTTGCCTGTATTAAAAGAAGTGCCCTGTGCTGATTTAATTGCTGGAGTTGTGTTGAGATGGTAAGAGACATCATATAAGCCTAGAAAGATGCAGAAAAATACAGAAAATCAGAATACTTCTTTAGCTGTAATTAATTTTTGTTAAAACTTTTCTCTGTAGCGAACTGCTACTATCCTCTAAAAGAAAAAACTGAGGAGTGGCTCATGTTCCAGTCGGGTATTTGTAGTTGAAGTTCATCTTTTGCCCTGTAAACTACTGTTGTGGGTTCGTTCCTATAGGATATACTGTTCCTGAGTGACTGTTGATGGGAATAGTTTGCTCAGGAGACACTGAAGTTTTAAGTTCCCTATAAACAGATGTGCTTGCGCTGTGTGACTGTGATATACCTTTGCCAGACAAAAACCCATTTAATTATTTCCTGGTTTATTTCAAAATTACAGTTGATTAGTCTTTAATGTGAACTCATTTTCTTCTTCATAATACGTGAGCATATGCTTGTTCATATAGCTATCAACTTGTGCAACACTTGCACTTCAATGTGTCCATGGCCTCACTGACGCTGGTTACAGACCGGAGCAAGGCGCAGCATTGCACAAGCCGGGTAACCGAACCTGGTTCCCTTTCTCAAGTCAGCTGAAAGGAACTTTGCTGCAGAGGTTAAATACATCCACTTCACTTGGCAGGGAGTTTTTATTACTTCTCTGTAGTACCTCTTGCTGATTTACACTTGGAAATGAGAAAAGAGTAGGAATATATCTTTTTACAGAGCCAAATTTTATGCCTATCTATCTCAGCAATTTCAAACATACGCTCAAGCAAGCATATTAAACATAATTTTCCTAGCAACCCAGTTGTGTAACCAATGCAGCACCCTTTTATCATTTACAGTATCTTCATACAAATTTTTTTAAGTCCTAGCTGGCAAGTTTCTTTGTGAGTAATGTCTACTCTTCTTAGCGGGCAGAATGATTTTTTGTTGTACCTGAATTTACAGAAAAGGTAACCAAATTAAACACACATGATTGAGAAATGGTATTGTTGGTCTCGGAGTTTTCACAGATAGTGAGAGAAAAGTTATCTGATCCCTTCCATATTTGGGAAATGCTAGAAATGCTAGTGTTATATTTTCATTACAGAGTTAATCTGGATAACTGGTTTTCAGCTATTGACAATTTTGTTTTCTTTGTGACATGATTTTGATGAGAAAAATCTGGGAGATTTTCTTCCCTCTGAATAGTGCAGAAAGAATTTTTAAAAAGATCAACATATAGACATGAGAAAACACAGTACAGTATCTTATTTTTTAAAAGGGAAAAGGGAAGTCTAGAATATTTGGGATTTGATTAACTTCCTGTTTACATTTGAAGGCAGCAATAAGGTCCTTTGTATTAAACAAAAAATTCTTCAAGGCAAATTCTATTTCCTGCATTGCATATGAAAATGACTTATTGCAATGAGATTTCAATTTCTGTTTGATAATTGTATAAAAAACATGATAAGCTTGAGAAATCTGTCTTTCACCTCCTTAATACTATGAAGTAGAAAAAACCAGACTTGTAGATTTGGGGCTAACCTAGTGAATTTTACCACTTGCTTACCTCTCAGAGCACACAGTATCTCCAGCTACTTACTTGATCTTTACTAAAGACAAATATACATGTGGGTGGATGTATAAGCATATTTTAATGCAATGATATCTAAATGACAAATAAACTAAGTGTTCTAAAAGTCTCATAAAGATCCATGGATTTAGGATTAGCAACATGATTCTAATAAATGTTGGTAAGAGAGAATCTTTTGGTCAGCTTACAAGGCAGCCTACATCATTCCTTTGTAATAATTGAATTCTCAATTCAAATGGCTTCCTCTCTTACTGTCTTAATATTACAATATTTCAAAGGACTCTAATCTTCCAAACCATGTATCTCAGACTTTAAAAGAAAAAATCAGGCATATGTTTTACTAATTTTTTTTTTAAATCCTGCATTTTTTCATGATGATATGTCCATTTTCTGTTGATAATTTTCATTTGGGGAGTTTCCTTTTCATGGAAAAATGAGTATAATAAAAACAGAAAACTGAAGGATATTTGACATACGAGTAAAGTAGATGCTCCAAATTTCAGGTCAGTTATCTCTTACTGGAGTTTATAGTTGATTTTTAGGCTGGCACATTACTAACACCACCTTTCTGGTTCATTTTAAAGAGCTGGGATGTCTGTTCTTGCAAATGTAATTGAAGTGAGTTACCTAGGTTACAAGGGATAATTAATATGTGGAATCTAGATGACATTTTGTGTTGGGTCATTAACAACTGTTGCTTGCTGCAAATAACTCCCGTAAAGTGCTTTTAGAGTGTCTTTTATGCTTTAGTCATGTTGTAGTCTATTAAAGAGTGTCCTGAGGTTATAAAGTGTGACCTGTGACCATTAATTCAGTGTTCTTTCACAGGAACTCTGCAATATGTAATTGAAATGTAACAAAATATATGTGACAAATAAAACCAAACTTTTAGAAACGGTACTGCAGTATGCTAATGGTAGATAAGAAAGGCTAACTGAAAGCAGTCGATGGAGATAATGGGATCAGAAGAAGATGCTGTGAAAGAAAGTCTTCATTCTATTGATAGGACTGTCCCTAGAATGAATTTCAGTCAACATACAGCCATTCTCAACTATTACACATATAATTTGTTTTGGCTGATTTTAATTTTTTTTCATTCTTCCCTCAGTCTTTCTGAAGAGTTTGTGGTTCCTTGGCTGTCTATTAGAAAAGTCTAAAAATTACAGACTGTGCTGGTTCTGCTTGGGATAGAGTTAATTTTCTTCATGGTAGCTAGTCTGGGGCTGTGTTTTGGATTTGTGCTGAAAACAGTGTTGATAAAACAGCGAGCAGGCTGGGGGTGCACAAGAATTTGGGAGGGGACACAGCTGGGACAGCTGACCCCCACTGACCAAAGGGATATTCCATACCATACGATGTCATGCTCAGCATATAAAGCTGGGGAAAGAAGAAGGAAGTGGAGGGATGTTCGGAGTGACGGTGTTTGTCTTCCCAAGACACCATTACGTGTGATGCAGCCCTGCTTCCCTGGAGATGGCTGAACCTCTGCCTGCCCATGGGAAGTGGTGAGTGAATTCCATGTTTTGCTTTGCTTGTGTGCGTGGCTTTTGCTTTACTTATTAAGCTGTCTTTATCTCAAACCACGAGTGTTCTCACTTTTACCTTTCTGATTCTTTCCCCCATCCCACCAGTGGGGAGTGAGCAAGTGGCCGTGTGGTGCTTGGTTGCTGGCTGGGGTTAAACCATGACATAGATGTAAAAATCCTAAACTCTGAAGATGAGATTAAATTGCTAATGTTTAAACAAGTTGTCTAAGCTTTACAGTGAGTAGAAAGATAGAGGAAAAAACCCAAACATTTCCTGAAGTCTATTTATCTCATTCTAAGTTAGATATTTAATGTATTTCAGAATTCTAAAGCCAGAAATGTGAAACTTCATTGTCTTGTTCATGGAAGAGGCAAATAACATAGGTACAATTTGCATTTATTCAAGATGAGTGAAAATAATCTTTAATTTAAGTACTTGTCTCTGTCTCTCTGTCTTTCCTGTTGACCTACATGGCATAAGGTAATGGAGTCGGGCTGCTGGCTTCACATTGATTATTCACCACTAAATAATACCTAGCTTTTAGCAACCTGGAGAAATGGGGTGCTTTTCTCTCCTTATCTCTCTTTTCACCTCTCTGGTAACCAAAGGGTTTTTTTTCTATATTTTTGCTGGTTATATACTATTCAAGCAATATTCTAGTATAAGAACCCAGCCTATTCCCATAGACTGAAAGATGTATATCACATTTATCCAGATGTTTTGCAGAAAAATGATCTGTTTATCTCTGCTGGAAGCTACAGCAATATATGCACAATGATGTAATTTAAGAATCCACCCTTCTTTTGCCATACAGTACCTTTTTTTTCCCTTTTTTCTTCCTAATGCGTATACTGTCTCTGTTTTTTTTTCTTTCTTACTGGGCGGTATTCTGTAATCAAGATGATCAATTTTGCTCCTTCCCTCTTCTTTTTAAAGGCTATTACCTTCTATTCAGACACTATGACATTTTATTGTTTTATAAACTGAAGCAATGGTAAGTATTGACCCTTGCTAAACGGTGGATTTCTGTTTGTCTTCTATAATCTACTGAATAGGCTGATTGATCTTTGCCTTACTGCAACTGTGACACTTTACAGCAGCTGAGAGAGTCTCGAGTGATTTCTGGTTTCCTGCCAGAACAGCTAATGCCATGTCTAGAAATGTCCCAAAATGCAGTGTTTGCAGAAAACAATTCAACACTTACTATATAATTTAGGAAATGACAGATAAACATAATCGATAAAACATTTAGAAATATAAGCTAGTACTATGCCTTTCCATCTGAAGATCTCCATGTGCGTTATAGCAAGTGCCATCATGCCCATTTTGCAGGCCAGAAGCTAGTGGCCTGCAAAAGAAGCCAGTGAAGGCTGAACTACCCACTCAAGGATTAACTAACTACCCTACAATTTAAATCTTCGTTAGATTATGAAGATGTGACAGTTGTAACTCAGAGTTTGATGTGCACTTTCACAGCACTTCATGCTTGTGTATGGTGAACCCAAGTCCAGATTTCATTTTTTTCCAGAAAACAAAAGCACTGTTGAGTTATGGCTGGAATTTATTATAATAAAATAACATAACTGTAATAAAATTAATGGGATAGTAATGAAATCATTAACGTAAAATCCTTAAGCTCTTATTAGTTCTGCAATTTTTTGTGAATAAGAATTTTGGAATAATTTTTATAAGTGCTAACCTCGCTGAGTTCACTGATACAGCTAAGAGTGCATTCCTGGCAGGAATAAGTTGATTAGATAGTAAGATTTAAAAGAAAAAAAAAAAAAATCAGAGATCAATCTTTTTGCTTCTTCCTCTCTCACATGTACCTTTTTAATGACTGGAATGTAATCTAATTAGAGAACCAAAAAAACCAATCTGAGAGACTGTGATTGTTACAGACTTTTCAACCACTATCTGAGACCCAAAGTCTGTCATTATAAGGGTAATGGACTAAATGAACATTCACTGTCACCTAGCTGGTTTTGCAGCAACAAAGGTTGTTTCCAGGAAAAAGACAAATTAGAAAAGCAAAGTACATGCAGGAGAACATCTGCTCCCTTGCTACTTCCTACCACTGAAATGCCTGAAGCTTCTTCTGAAGTCCTTCTCTTGCCTGGACAGGCCATCTGGAACAGAATAAATGAGACTTGAATTACCAGCAAGGTTGATGTGCTCGGTTTGTACCCTGATAAGAAAATCTGAACGCATTACAAGTGAAACTTGATCACTGACAGTTCTAAAAATGATAAAGAAGCCTTTATTGCCACTTTATTTCAGTGACAAACATCTCCACTTTTCGTTTGCCCATTAGTGTAGTGCAAGTGTGTCTTTCTAGATATATATAGTAGTATATAGCAGGTTTTATAGCAATAGATACCTGAATAAAGGTTTGGAAGCATGGTCATGGTCCATGGTCATGAAGAAGCAGGTGGGGTAGAGAAGGGGTAAAGGGGAGGAAGGTGCTAATGCGCCAGTGGCCCTTTCTTGTCCATGGTGAGAGATGATCCGTTTGTTTGTGATGGTGGTATGGCATACCACCTTACAGCACACTATTCTAATCATAGATCCTACGCACAAACAAAAAACATACTATCAAACAAGTCAGTAGATCCTCCTGAAATAAAGAGCAGGCATTTGAAAGCTATTAATCTATATTGTGCAGCTAACACTTCTGTATTTAGGTATGGGAATTTCCTACTTTTTTTTATGAAAGTTTGGAAAACTAACCACAATTATGTGTGAAAAGTTATTGCACTTCCTTAGCCTAAGTCAAAAGATGTTTGTAACTTCAGCAGCTTAGCTAAGTAAGTGTGGAACAGAATGGATGCCTAGATGTCATGGATACTTGCATCCTATTTCTGTGTGTGGCTTTCAGCATTGTGATGGGGCAGACCTCCAAGCCTAGAGGAAAGAAGAGCCAGAGGGTGGTCAAACTGCCTTAAGTGAATGGATGAAGTAGGTCTAAACATCTTTTTTTCACAGGAGACAAAAGGAGAGAATTGGAAGTGGAGAGGGACAAACTCTTCTCTGACAGGAACTTGGAAGGTTTTCTTCTGATCCCCATTCTTTAGGAAAAGAAGATACCACCTTCCTTTTTCATCTGTATCATCCTGACTTCTACATGCACACTTACATACACCAATAGACTTGTAAGAAGGCGCAGTCTCTAGACACAAAGGGGACCCAAGAGTAACGGGGACATCACGAATGTGAGCTTTGGCACCCAAACAGATTTCTGAATGATAAAATACACTGACCTTGCTGTTTATTCTCAGCTGCACAGAACATAGAGCAGGACCAGGCAGCAGCAATTGTGTGCCTTGGCTTTCTTCCTATGCAATCCTACTTAGCGTTTTGCATTTGCTGGAGCTAAGAATGCATATGTGTTCAGTTACTGTAAGCCCTCCTAATGTCCATCCAGTTACAAAATCAGCCGTGTGGATTATAAATCTGAGCCTTTAACATAGCTCCTCTTTTTAAGCTGTTCTTTTAAAAGTAACCTCATCGTTTGAAGTGATTACCTTTTGTATTGTTTCATTGTGTGTGCTGAACATAATTGTTTGATCTGGACTGTAATCTTTAATCTCTATTATATTCAGTAAAGCTGCAATAATTATAGCTTTGGATAATACAGATTTTTAGTTGCTGAACCTTTCAAATAAGAATATTTAAAAATTAACATGGGAGTGATGTAATCGCAGAAGTTGCATCATGGCTCATGGATTCCAAGAGCATAAATAATGCTGGGTAATAAATTTTCAAGTTATTTAGTCCTGCTTCCAAATGTAAGACTTCATCCTTATTGTTCTGCTCTGGGGCAGGTTGTCTGATAACCTCCACTGAAACTTTGTCTCTCCATGTCCCAGATCTGTGAGCTTTGTAATGTGGCTCCTGTATGTACCATGAATTTGTCCATTGAAAAAGACAAGTTTTTTAGACACTTGAAAAAACACATTTCCTACTTAATTCCTGATCCATCTATGAAACCTGTGTGGACACAAACATCAAAAGTTCCCTGCAGGACTGCAACATATTTTCTGGATATTTTCATCTCCACCTTTCTGCAAATCCCCTATGCATCTAGGATAATGAGAACAGCCCTGGAAATTTGATAATTTAGTGTTGGCTCTTAGAGCATTTGGGTCATTTAAACCCTTTCTAGACTTAGCTGAACATAAGGAGCTCTAAAATCATCAGCTAAGGATTTTGAATGAAGCCACACTGAACACAGGACAAACTAAAATGAACAAATGATTTTCAGGAAATTAAAGCTAGAAAGTATTTTCTGTTGAACCACAAATATTATAAATTAATTTTATTTTGTGCTACAGGACTATTTATTTTCAAATGCCTCTTTTTTTCACATATTTATTTGTGAACTTCTGTAGTTACTGAAAAGACAATACCAGAAAAAGAAACAGGAAATTAAGAAAATATAAATCATGGAAGAAAGTAAGGCAATTAAAAAACAATGAGTGAAAGCACAAATGTCACAGCAAGTACACTGAAAAACACCTAACTAGCAAAACTAGGACCAAAAAAAAAGGAAAATAAATAACTAGAAATTTGAACAAACAGACCACATAGATGTTGGGTAACCGTGTCAGTATTGGTTGGTTGTTCTGTGCATAGTTTCTGCAATGTAAAGTTTTTCCTGTGACTCCTTGTTTGCTTTCCACAGAAGTTAAGTTCCAATTTTTTTTTCCCTTGGGGGAATTGAATTGGAACCTTTTATTTTGGCAATCAATCAGCTGGAAATTACGGGGAGGGTACCCAGGAAAAGGGTAGCTGCAGAAAACCTCATGGCAAACAAAGAAAATGCTAACTCCAAAGTAAATCAAACAAAGGTTATCCTAAGTCTAGTAGAAAAAAAGCAGAACAGAAAAGGATGTTAACCTTTCATTATAGTACCTGGTAACTTAATTAGGTAATCTCTGCCTTCCTGTGCTGTCAAGTCCTATTCCCTACCCCCACTAAAACTCAGAATTCTCCTCAAAGAGGTGTGTTAGCCATGGAAAATAGATGCTAAGTAACCTAGAGAGAACATTTACATTCCTATGTGGAAGGTATTATGAATGAAAAGACCTTCTCTCCCTATCACAAACCGTGTTTTCCAGATTGCCTATGTCTGATTGCATGTGCATTTGGTGCCATGTCACTAATCCTCAATTTAAATATAATTTCATACCTGGTTTTTGGTCTCTTTGATTCCCTCCAAAAATGTTCTGATATGCAGAATCTATTTCCCTTGTATCCTTTAATTTTCTCTTCTTACCAGTTTGTATTTAAATGCTTGCAATGTCATTCTATGAAAAGATCTTGGGCTAAAAAGCAGACCTTTGCTCAGAAAATGTTCAGGTTCAAGAACTTCTCTAAAGATGCTGTTCTTGCTTTAGTTGTGTTTGGTTTTTTTTTTTTAATCTTTATTCCTGAAGAAATTTAAATATATTTAAGACCTGACTCTTGTTGCTTGTATTTGAGAACCCTGACTGTTGTTGGTTACATTTGAGAACACAAAAAATAATTTCATAACTGCAGCTCATAAGAATTTAATATTTCTTACAGCTTTTACCATGGGAACTTGGAAAAATTCATCTTAGCAAGTTTTCCCTTGTGAAAAATTCTTTGAGCAACACAATACACAATTACTGCATCTAATCAGTTTTTTGGCAGACTGATTTCCAGAGCAGTTTTTGGTTGTTCTTATTAAGCATATGGAGCTCCATGACATTTTTGTCATTGTGTTTCAGATCAAGATAAATTATGAGCTTTGAGAAGTAGATGAAAAGACTTATATTTCTGCAAGCTGTAGATGTCTGTGTGTGCGTGAGTGTGTGTGTAAATACCTATAATGGAAGCATCAGACACTGAACATAGGACAAACATAAACTCCTGATGCAGGGTTTATTTTAATTTTTTCATTTATGCAGGCCATTGGACAATCCTAGGGTCCTCTTCTGTGACTGGGACTTTTAAGCACCATTGCAATACCAATAATAAATAATGGGAATAGACAGCTATCCTAAGACTGCCTTAGAGTTGTGTAGGATACTTCGTTGTCTTTGGGATAGGAAGCGTACCACTAGTAGAAAAAAAACTCAACAAAATGTAGTGAGCCTTGGAGGCTCACTACAGTGAGTAGTACAGTCCTAGATAAGTGAGTAGTACAGTCCTAGATAAGTAGGACTTATGAGTGAGTAGTACAGTCCTAGATAAGGTCTCAAGTTGCTGTAGGTTATGCCAAAGGTTATTTTAGCCTTTTTTAGCCTTGTTTCTTGTGACTGATGCTATGGCTTGGAGACTGGAAAGGAGGTCTCATGGCATGATGCAGCAGATCACCGCTAATCTATAAGCAGTCAGACATAATTAGAAACGTACTGCAAGAAAAGTTACCCACAGCCGTAAGGAGTTTTAGCTAACTCTAATAAAGGTAAGCTAGAATCATGATTCAAAAACTACTTTAAATCTAGACCCAAATATGATTTTTAAAAAGACCCTTACAGTTTGATATTCTTCTTATAGTGTCAGGAACATTCACTGGAATTTGTAACTATTTCTAGAATTTCCAACACTGTGTTTGTTGTAGCAGGTATAATATATACAGTATCCTTTCCTCCCGGAATGTCTCACTTGCCCAAGGAGTAACTGCAATACTGTTGTAATCTTTATAATCTTTTTGCCAAACATACTTTTACTGTCAGTTCTTGAAACTCTGAGAGGTTGGCACATGCTCAGTGGGGGCAGCATTTTTCGAATTTCACTTGTTCTAAGAAATCAGCTGCATTTTTTCAAATGCTTACTGTTTGGCAACATTTGGGAAGATGTTCATGCCCATGACTGAGCAAACAGATGGTGTAAAAGGCTACTATTTCTCCTTCAAAATATAGATAATTTAAATTATGACCAAATGGTCTTGCTGTTTTTCCCTTGGGAAGGAAAAGTGGTGAAGACTTTGGGGGATTTTTGCTTTCTGTTTTTTCTACATAGAGAATTTTTTCCTAGGTTTGGGAAAAGTTCAACTTAAGAAAGACACTTTACACAGAATTTTTTTTATCGTAACAAATTAATGGTTACTTAAATTATAAGCAAATAAACAGAGATTTTTGTAGTGGGAAGTAGAAGCAACAACAAATATGGTCAGCATCATCATCTCTACACAACTGTCAGTACATGACCCTCTGCGTAAATGAGACTGTATTCAAGAAAATACATTTATTCATTTTTAGCACTCCCTTTTTGCATAGCATAATTAGAAAAGTAGCAAGATGACACCACAGGAAAACTTTAGACTTTACTATTTAGGTTTGCAGCACACCAAAGAGCTTTTCTGAGGACAGTAGCATTGCTTCAGCTCTTAGGAAGGTTCAAACTATTAAACTATCTCACAAACTCAGTAAAGCTGGTATTGAGAACTGAACAAAGCATTGGAATTGCACCAACTGTAACCTTTGCTAAATTTATCTGTGACTTTTGCAATTTCTAAATGAGACCGCGATAGAAAGCTTAATTAGAAAACATTTGTCTTCTAAGATGTAAGACTCTACTTTCTCTGAAGTCTGTTTAACAAATTCTGATTGTTTTTTTCCTAATTGCAGTAGAAAGAGTGGGACCAGATTGTTTCTATTTATATATGCAAAGGAATTGCATCTCTGAGGACAAGATTTTAGCCATGAAAAACAAAGCAAAACAAAACTGCTCAAGCCTTCCACAAAATCTTCTATTAATTTATTTCACCACTGAAGCGATTACCAGCCAAACTGCATGATTTAGTTTTGTACTCTGATTTTTGAGACTTGAATGACATCTTTAAGAGTGAGGTTAAGGAAGCAGTCCAAGAGTGTAAGCTTAGCCTGCAGTCTGCTCTTAGGATTTCTTAGTCACACTCCTTTTTCAGAGATGGTTTAAGGATCAGCTATTACTCCAAATGTAGCAAACAGAAGTTTCAGACTAATTCTGATGTCAGTAATTCAGGCTATTTTAATTTTGATTTCTGCAAAAATAGTATTTGTTAGTTAGTGGGGATTATGTCTCCTTTTGCATTTATCTTTCACCTGTACATGTTACAGTGAAGTAATTCCCATGATACCCAAACAGTAAACCTACTCTTTTATCAACCTTTCTTCATACTGCACTTTTACAGCAATAAAAATATTTTTTACTGGCACATTATCCTTGTGATGTAGATTTCAAACAAATATGCATGCACCATTTTAAAGGAATCTGTACATGATCTAATGCAAGATGCTGTCCTTTCCACAGAAGATGCTTACAGTGTTATGGCATAGCAAATAGTTATATTCAATATATATAATTCACAGTTTTATTCAGAAAAAAATACAAATTGCCTAATCTCAAGATGACAATCCTTATTAGATTCACTCTTTTTAAGATACATGACAGCACTGGTTAAGACAGTTAATGTCTTCCCACAGTAATGATTGATTATTTGTGATTCTGGATATCTCATGTACCTCTGAAAACATGGTGAATAATCACACAGCCTTGTTCACTGGGGCTCCTTATGCCAACAGTAGAGTCTGTAAATTGTAGCTGCTTCTTTCTCTTGTTTGATTATGTGAGAAAGCCTAAAGTTATGTGATGGGAGTATCCCCTCTATCTAATTGCAGAGATCTCTCTCTACTCTAACTCATATCAAGAAAGGATTGCAAAAGAACGTGTGTTCTACGGCTCTGATCTGTGCTATGGCGGAAAAGGTGAGAGGCATACTCAGCCACAGAGTTTTCTGATGTTTAATGATATGATAATGGTTTATTTCATCATATAATGCCCTGAAATGTCAATCCCCTGCTCCTACGGATTTTGGTAGAAGACTTATCTGTAAATCCAAAGGTGACAATTAATTATTTTATTTACTGTGTCTCCCTTTATTTGTCCCTTTCAGCACTACAGAATTTTGTTAGTAATAAAAACTACTAACTGCTCTGAACTGACTCTGAGAAACTGATTGAACACCAGTGCTCTATCATTGGAAAGATAAGACAGTTAAGGCTTCCTTATCATGATAGATTTCATCAAAGTATGAAAATGACAAAAGTTACACAGCACCAAACTCCAACCCTGCAGAAGCAAGGGTCTGCAAACGTTCTCCTTCTGTAGTAGAATGGATGCACACACATGCAGACAGACCTACGTATTCCTGAAATTGTGCAGTTGCCAAATTGTTGCCTACTGTCTGTTCAATACTTGCCTGAAATTAGGGATATAAAGATTGAAATCTTCTGAAATGGCATTCTAAACTTCAGACGCATTTTCCAAGAAAAGTTTCACCTCGGCTGGTACATTCCAATATTTTGGCTTTGATGAACTGCCCTTCTTCTGGCAGAAAATTCTTGGCAAATTCTTAAGTAGGAATATTTTAACTTCATTTGTTGAGTTTAAAACTTAAAACACCACTAGCTACATGCTCTATTTTCTTTCATAAACTATTAATATGGCATGTAATAGTTTATTACATATTCCTGACTCTTGACTTTATAACACTGGGTGTTACAACTTGGCTGAGGAGTTTTGCATCTTTTATAGCTATTCGTAGATGGATATGTAACAGCTAGTAAATGATTTTAATGGAAGTAGCTGTCTAGCATTTAACATTAAAATTTCAAAAGCAACCTCCCCCCAAATATTTTTTTTCTGATTTTTGTTTCAACTGTTACTGGGAGAAATTACTTAATTGGGGGTTATCTGCAGTGTTAAAATAACCTGAGATCCTAGGATGAGCCTCTTCATGAAAACTAACAGTTTTCCTCCCCCATGGGTTAGCATCAGAATGGACACTGCTTGTGATCTATAGATTCAAGATTAACATTAGAAAACGTTACCTTTCTTTGCATGGAGGTAATCTTCCCTAAAGTAGTAATTGAGGTTTTTCTAAGAAATGGCATCTGGATCTACTTCAAACCAAAAAAAGCAGTATCAGTTAGAAAAGTTATACAGGAGTGAAATATGAACCTAGTTCTTATCTATTAACTTAACTGAAGATAAAAGAGTATGATTTTGCAAAATATTACAGCCTGGGAAACATATGGGAGGAATGCTGGAAGCAAAGAATACCAGGCCTTACCTAATGTTTCATTTTTTTCATTCCACCTGTGGAAGAAAATAGGTTCACAACACTTTTGTTGGATAATAGTCTTTTATGGCAGCAATCACAACACATTTACAAACTTATTTTTGAATGTAAAACTCAAGAGACCGTAGTTATTAAAAATAAGTTTCAAGTCCAAAGTTATACTACCGGAAAAATCCAAAACATTCTCAAAATATTTCCAATTTGACATTTGATTTAATAATGGGATTATAACAGATGTAATGAGATTAGGTCACATGACCCCAAACTTAAGTACATTACTCTAGTTCTCAGTATTGTGAGTTTTATGTGTTTGTGTGCCACACTGAGGGACACTAACTTTCCTTGCTAAATTACAGTCTATATCACCCTAATACAACTTGATTTAATCTTTGAAAATCATAATTAATCTTTATCTTAATCTTTAAAAATCTTAATCTTTAAAGATCTTACACAGACTCTGCATTTTCTTGGAACTGTCAAGCCTGTTCTCCTGCTGCTTACCTTGAGCTTTTTAACTCAAGGCATTTTAATTCCTTGCTGGCCTCACAAGAAGGATTATGTATCAGTTATTGTACAAGATCTTGAAATGCTGCTGCCCCATATAGAAAGAGTAATGTTAAT
>NW_010526828.1:70070-74813 GCF_000687285.1 Phaethon lepturus
GCTAAATCCAAGTAAATAAAAAACCAAAGGTAATTATGAAAAATACCTACAAAGCAACTGCTACATGTAAGATTAATAATGAAACTGCCTTACGCTCATTTATCGATTTTTATTACTACTACTTAGAAAAACAGAAAAGATAAGGGAGAAAACTAAAGCAAGCAACAGCAAAAGATTTAGGAAGCCAAGCCACGGGGAAGATTTCATGGAATTCCCTGTGGTGAGGAGACAGCTGATCATGTACTTTTGCCTGTGGCTCAGGGGGTTGCTTGGAACCAAGGGAGGATTGTGTCTTGGCTGCAGTTCCCTGGGGTTGTTTGGGGAATAATAGGTGGTGTGAGCGGGAGAGAGTTCTTGCAAAAATTTTGAAAGAATTGTTCTGCTTGATGGGCTATTAACTACAGCCTAAATGAGGCAGTGGGGCTGGCTTAGCTGAAAGCAAAGACAAGTGACAGTCAGCAACCAGCGAGCAAATAAACATGACTGTACTGGGATTTAAAGGCAGGGTGTAAGGAAGACACAATGATGTTGGTGTTAATGATTAAACTTGCAGAAACAAAGACAACAATGCAGAAGTTGCAAGATTCACGTGGTACTTTAGTACCTTACTGTTGAAAAAAATGTTTTAAACAGATAAATGACAAGAAAGAGTCACGCAATCTTTCTGCCTGAACAATACAGAATAGGGAGGCAGGCAGGTAAAACTTGGCAATGTGCATAGGAGTATTAACTCGAGGAAAGACAGACCCAAGACAAATCATTACACGGAACAGAAAAAAACAGCTAGTTAAACAATAGTTTACTACACCTGATTCAAAGGCTGGGTATGAGCAATAAGAAATAACATAAACATGCAGCAGTACATGACCCGGAGAACAAAATGTGAAATTTTAAATTAGTATTGCAGACTCTAAAACTGGATGCTATATGGACAGCACATTCATACGTGTATTGGTTTAACCCCCAACTCTCACAAATGATTTAAGCGGAATAACACCTTCTACCTCCTTGGATGGCGGAACCTCTGACACAGCTTCACTGACGCTTGTGTCAGGCTCAAGTCCTACACTCGGTGAGTACCGTAGTTGACGATATCTTTTCCTTCTCTCAAGATCTGGCATTCTGTGGTGGGTTGACCTTGGCTGGATGCCAGATGCCCACCATGCTGCTCTATAACTCCCCTCCTCAGCAGGACAGGGGTGGGGGAGAGAAAATAAGCTGGAAAAAACCCTTGTGGGTCAAGATGAAGGCAGTTTAATAAAGCAAAAGCAAAGGCCACATGCAGTAGCAAAGGAAAACAAAAGATTTATTATCTACTTCCTATTAGCAGGCAATGTCCAGCCACTTCCCGGAAAGCAGGGCTTCAGGACGTGTGGTGGTTGCTCTGGAAGACAAACATTGTAATAATGAATGCCGCCCCCCTGCTCCTTTCTCTTGGCTTTTATTGCTGAGCACATGTCATATGGTGTGAAATATCCCTTTGGCCAGTTTGGGTCAGCTGTCCTGGCTGTGTCCCCTCCCAAGATCTTGCCCACCCCCAGCCTACTGGTGAGGAGGGAACGTTGGAGAAACAGCATGGATGCTGTGCAAGCACTGCTCAGCAGTAGCCAAAACATGGGTGTGTTATCAACACCTTTTCTAGCTACGGATACAAAGCACAGCACTATGAGTGCTGCTACGGAGAGAATTAACTCCATCTCACCCAAACCCTATATACATTCCTTCCTGCCTGTTGTCTCACAGCACCCTATGTCCACAATTATAAAGCCACAATGGTTTGTGGTGTCACTCTTTCAAGTGGATTCCAGAAGTGAAACCCATCCCATCAAACCCATCCCTCTTCTCCTATCCAAAAAAGCACTGTTATTTTCCTCTGACAGATCAGTGCCCTGCTTTTGTCAACAGAACATCATCATGCACAATTGTACCAATGCAACATGGGAAGCATGTTAGTTTAGTTTCACATATGTACTTCCTACGGCAGCACTTGTTGGACTTGATGAAATATGTGACCTTTTGGAACGATTGATAGATATGTCAAAGAGGGCATTGATTATTGTAGCTTTGCAGACGTTGATGGCTTTGCAGATGTTGCTCTGGTGAGATCTTGTTCAATTTCGTGTTTGCTGATCCATAGAAAATTCACTTTTGGATGGTTAGATTGAAAACAGCAATGAGGAGCGAGTTTTTTTGAAATATGATCTTCCAGGGTAAGCTACAATTGTTTAAGAACTTTTCTGTATAAATTCCATTGCAGGATGAAATATAGCAAAGAGCAATGTATAGTCAATGGAATTTCCCTTTCTTAGAACAATAAGTAAATTGAAATATTTTGACTTATTCAAAGTGATCTACTTATTGTGCAGTAATCTTTTTACTGAAGAAAATAATATTTAAAGACGATGGAGGATGTTTTAAGTATTCTTTTCAGATTAGGTACCTGGCCTAGTTGCCTACCACAACTGTATGTGAGTCGTGCTGCTGCTCCTACAGTGTCCTGCTGCTGGAGATTCAATTAAACATGACACATCTATCTTCTGAAATTCCATTTTACATTCTTCCACAAATCTTGCTATATATTTAAGCTAAGATATTATTCTGCAGGTTTTCTCACACTCATCACAGTAGCATTTAAGGTCTTACAGAAATGCACCTAACAGCCTAAGCAATTAAAAAAAATTAACACCGTCGAGCTGAAGACATGGCACTTGCTTTTGGTTATGCAGAGATGGTGATGTGTATGGCACCACTTAATGTTCCTCCACACAAAAAATAGGGTCAGTCTTAAGATTTCATGTACCATGGATCTCACTCATGTTCTGACAAGATTCTGCAAGTTGTCATTCTATGGTCTTCTAATGTCCTTCTCTGTGTTTACAGCATAGAATAAAATCTGAAACAGTATCAAAAACACTAATAGAAGTGGAATATTAGAGAAGCATGTGTCAATACTCAGTTATTATAGTTAATATAGTAAACCAGTAGATATAATATATAAAAATAAAGCAGTAATAACACTGCATCACATATAAAATAAATTCTACTGTAATGTGAGATAGCAATAAGACATAAAGATACAGTACATTTTTGCTTCATAAACCCAAGTTCATGTCCATAGGGACCATATTACAGTCAGCTGAAGCTTTAAATTTAAGCCATATATGTATATAGTAGTTCAGTGTTGTATTTTTATAGCTAGTTTTACACTCAACTCAATAAAATAAAAGACATACATCAATTTACATAGCCACCACTGGCACCTCAGATATAATTTTGCGACAAAATGCATCACTCAATATATCCATCTATCTGATACCCATTGCAATAACATCCATTAAAATATTACTGACAAATGCTTCTCTAATATTCCACTTCTATTAGTGTTTTTGATACTGTTTCAGAGCTGAAGGAGTAGAATTTCTCTCTCTCTTATAGAAAACCTTGCTGGGAAATTCTTATGCCTATGGTCTGCATCAAAATGACAATCAAGAAATTCCATGATGTGGCTATAGATCATTACTGTGTGTACTGTATTCCACTGTACACAGAAATGTTCCTGTTCAACATCTGGCAAGATTGAAGGATAGAGGAACCTCTTTTTGACTGTTTAAGGAAAAGGTCTTTTAAGTAAACTTGCAGTTTTGTTATTACTATCACTTATTTACCTCACTATTTCACTGATTAACCCAGAACTTTGTATTTCTATCTCTGACTTTCACATGTCAAGTGACTTAGGCTTTTTACATTTATGAATCAAAAATACTGATATGGCAGCCTGCAGTGTGTTTGAAGCTGTATGCCTGTGACTGAAGTGAAGGAAGCGATAAGGTCATCCTCTCAGCTTAACCAACTCTACTTGATCATGAGCTGTGCTGGGTAAAACAAAATGAAGCTATCAGTAATGCGTATTGCATAAAAACCATGGTACAAGTATAGGGACTGAGATGAAATTGTATTTGGGGGGAGCAATTCTGTATCTCCATTCTTTTCACCCTGTCCCGGAATAAACTCAACACACACTAACAACACAGACGTGGATTCTTATGCATCCGGATCCTGCTGCCATCTCAGGTGCACTCAGGCACATCCTGGCCCGCTGCCAACCCCTTGGCACACATCTTCCTATTGGTGACAGCATTCTGCAGAAGAATGGAAAGATCACTGACTTGGCCCTATCACCTAGCAACTTGTGGTAGCCAAGGTTAGCTACTAAAGCAAGAAAGAACTGCTTATGTTACCGTCTTTTAAAATACCTTTTTTGTGCAATTTGCTTGAGAGCAAACAGCTAACGGAGTATGTAGATTATCACATATGAATTTAGCAAATCTGAAAGGGCAAGTGTAGCCCAATCTTCAGGAAATGCTTTCTAATCTGCTCTGTGGAGAACTGTTGGGTCTGCTAGCCCCGACTCCCGTTTCCAACTGTTCTGCACTAACAGCAGCCGAAGTACGACGGGATCCGCTGGTGGCTGCGCTTGGCAGAGGGGCAGTACCGACTGTGAAAAAGAGCGGGGTATGACTGCACCACCGCTGAAAAGCGAGCACGGGCGGGGTAGGCCGAGTTCCCGAGAGGCCCGGCGGTGCCCCCGCCCGCGGGACACGGCCCTTCCCCGCGGTCTCTCGCAAAAGGCCGAGGTGGCGGGGCACGGAAAAGGTATCCCCCGCCCGAACGGCGGGCACAACCTGGGGAGAGGACCCCTTCCGCCCTCACCGCCCGCTTCTCTCCAGCGGTCCCTCCCGCCCC
>NW_010526829.1:0-17563 GCF_000687285.1 Phaethon lepturus
TGAGGGGTCGGTAGTTCCCAGGGTCCTCCTTCCAACCTCTTTTAAAAATGGGTGCAATGTTTCCCTTTTTCCAGTCTCTAGGGACTTCACCTGACTCCATGACTTTTCCAATATCATGGAGAGTGGCTTTTGAAGTACGTCAGCGAATTCCGTCAGGATTCTGGGATGCATCTCATCAGGTCCTATAGACTTGTGAATGTTCAGGTTCCTCAGGTGGTCTCGAACCTGATCTTCTCTTCCAGTGGGAGGGACTTTGCTCCTCCAGTCCCCATCTTGCAGTCCATCTGCAATCTCTGCTTATCTAAGAGACTTTTTAGAGTTTATGTTAAATTTAAGTTGCCATTTAAGTTTAATTAAAGTTGCCATTACTGAAACTTGGTGGGACGAATCCCATGACTGGAGTGTGGTTATTGATGGCTACAGGCTGTTCAGAAGGGACAGGTGAGGAAAGAAGGGCAGAGGCGTTGCCCTCTGTGTCAAGAAATGGATAGTGTGATAGGCTGTTTCTGAAGAACAGCCACGAGCAGGTCGAAAGCTTATGGGTAGGAATCAGGGACTGAGGCAACAAAGGGAACCTTGTGGTTGGTGTCTACTATAGGCTGCCTGATCAAGCAGAGCCTATTGAGATGAAACCTTCTTACTCCAGCTACAGGACGCATCGCGCTCACAGGCTCTTGTCGTGCTGGGGGACTTCAACCAACCCGACATCTGCTGAAAAAGTAGCATGGCGAGCTGTAGGCAATCCAGGAGAGTCCTAGAGTGCATGAAGGACAACTTCCTAAGCCAGGTAATAGACAGCGCTACCACAGGGGATGCAATACTGGACCGTTAGTCCCCAATGCTATATGTTTGGACCCACAGGAAAAATAATTAAGAAGGGCAGCAAAAAGACAACAATGCCTGTGTATTACAGTCAAAAAATTACATCTAAACATAGTATTTCTGCCTTTAATGAGGGTTGAGGACAAAAAATGAGAAATGATAAGGCTATAGTTCCTGTTATACAGGTTGCTGACACTATGTATGAATACCCTTGGTTTGTAGCTTGGTTTTTGTATACAGTCCCTATTTTTCATTCTTACAGCATAATTTTGTCCTTGCTATGTGTCAGGTGAGCACCTACCATCAGAGTAGAATCAGGTATGGGTAACAGAGCCTCTGACGGCTGATTGTCAGAAGACTGATTGTCTTTCATCAGTGCTATGGACTTGAGGTTGAGTCCTTTATTAATCCTGTTCTTGTTCATATGCATATGAAGCATCTTTAATCATAGGATTTTTAGTATTTATAAATAGTAATTTTACTTATGGATTAGTATTTTTAAGGCTTTGACACTAAGTTCAGAAAACAACTTCTATCATAAAATATTAAAAACATACACTATACAGAGCTTCAGCAAAGATTAAACGTCATTTGAATTCAACAGGACAGAGTTTTTTTCAACCAGCATAAGACAATAACTGACCACCATAGTGTTTACTTGCCTCAATATTTTTAAGATTTTTTTCCCTCACAAAATACTACAGAAAAAAACAGAGGATGACTTTTGTAAAAGAAGCAGGTAGGGCAAAAAGAGAGCCTCAAGAGTGTTTAAGATGTTTCACTTCTATATCATGTTCCTCAGGGTGGACTTTATCTGAACAAATGTGTAAGTCCACAGTATAGGCATCTATGTCTGAACTAAACACCCTCTCTAATCAATACAGAGAAATAAGCCCTTCAGGGAGAGATTTTTCCTGACCAATTTGAGGTATAAACTTTAGACCAGCATAACTTGGACCTATCGTTCCCTACTGACTACCTACGGGGGTACCTTACACCATACACATCTAATATTCAGCAAAGCACATTCTGCTTTCTGTTTCACAGGAAAAACAGCAGATCCCTGTCCTCTCAAAGCCTGTTTGGATTTGGCTATACCTGGACAACATTCTTTCTAACGAGATTCATTTGTCAGGTCCTGTCTGCCTGTTCCAGCACAGGGTAGCAGCTTGTCCTTTGCTTTGCAGCTTCACAACCCTGATGCAGCTGGGTAGGAGATGACACGCTCCACTGACCAGCTGCCTTTAGCGAATGAAGTTGCGGAAGAGCAGAGAGAACAAGTGCATTTCCAGCTGCAGGGAGCATGCAGAAGACACCAGTTCCCACAGCTCTGCCTTTCAGTACAGGACTTGACCAGGTTACAGGATTTTGCAGACCTGGCTGGAAACTGTTCTTACTGCTGGGTCAACCCTTCCTTTCCAAATTTTGTAGGCTTGCCACCTTTCCTCTTTTGGTTAATTTGTAAGAAACAATTTATTCTGACCTAATGTAATTCACAAATTTTGACATAATATGTGAAACTGATAAACAGTAATCTCAGCGCAAATCTTAAACGATTAGACCTGTAAAATCATTTGTAAGCAATAGAGATACCTCTTAGGCTATTATCAACCCCAATAGGATTTGGATCAGGTGCAGAATATTTTATTTTCAAATTAGTGTTCCTGTCAAATATAAGGTAAGGGATCTTTTATCAAGAATCTCTGTAAAGTTTAGAAGCTTGTGCTAGATGTCCAACAAAGGCTTGCAAGCAGTTACATACTACAAGCTAGCATATGTTACCTTTTTTTAAGGCTTCTAACTGCTCTAAGGCCTGCGTTTTGGTAAGTGCAGAAGTTACGTAGTGTGTTAAAACAGTAGATGAATTACATGGCAACTGTGGTCCTGCTAACACTGTTACAGCTGAACAGCTGTGGAGTTTTAAAAATCCACTTATCCTGCAATGGATTTTGCATTTGATGGAAAGCAGATTGCAAATCAACACTGAAATCTTGTAACACAAACAAAGAAAGAAAAGAAAATGCCACCACCTCACCCAGAACTAAAATCCGAAATACCTGGTAGCCCAGCTTTCGTATGGTGGAGCCTCTGTTCTAGCGCTGACATGGCAGCACGAGAATAATATGAGTAGTTGCATGCGTTATACAGATTGTGCTATATCTATTTGACTTGTCCACATGCCTTAGAAGACTCCTGCCTCCAGGAGAGGTCTGTGGAAAAGGCAGACCTTTCTGATTCCCTGCTTCCAAAAACCAGGGAAACAAACCAAAAATCTTCCTGTGCAAACTGTGCCCTTTCACATTCAGGGTAAGCAAAGCATGAAAACAATTCCCTGCTGAACATCCATCCTTCATCCGCTGACCATGCCAGCACCAGTGTGCAAGTGGGGTCCTGTGCAGCTGCACTCCCCCTCCTCTGCAGAAGTCCACGGAGGTCAGTGCAGCTCCAGGCATGAGCTGGGGCCCGAGCTGGGCTAGCAGGCTGGGCAGAAAGGGTGGGAGGAAGGGAGAGCAGAGGGCTATTGACTTGCATTGGCCACACAGCTGAACCTCAGTGTATTCTGATTTCCAGCATCTCCCTTATTTTATTTTCCATGCGTTTTTTGCCAAGTTTAATGAGATAGTTATACCTGGCTACAAGAGTCCATGTCATTGAAGAGTTCTTAGTTGGAAAGCAGCTTCATAAAACACATTTTTTGTCAGCTCTAATATCAAGGAAAGATCCACAAACACTATTTTTCTCCAAGTTCTTTCATAAATTGTGCAAGAAAATAAAAGGGAATACAGAGTTTCTGTATTATTTTGGGGGATTATCTTTGAAACTTTCTTTTCTGCCCTGTAATTTACACGGCTACCGCTGCTAATGACTGTAAGAAATACAAGCAGTGCTAATGGGTATGGATCACTGTTCTCCTAGACTGTAAAAAAAAGGAGCACGGGGAATGATGACCCTGTAAGACAGATCAATGCAGCTGCAGATTGGTTCTTATGCTATTCAGGTTATTTTCCTTAAATGGCATCATGCCTCGCATTCTGCTGAAGGCTATCCATATCCATTCAAGTTCATGACAGCTGTTCTTAGACATTCTTTCATTTTTTAACACCATTACCAAGACTACTACTGTACTTTTTTTAATGAGAATGAGGAGACAGTGTCTCTTTTATCAGGTTCAGATCTATTTAGCTTAAATTAAAATTATTTGCTCTGATTTTCCTATAGTTATTCAAAGGATTAGTGAGAAAATGTCACTGAACAGCTACTTGTCTCCTAATTAACATTCATGACAAAACCTTCCGGTAGGGCTGGTTTCAGCTGCTGATGGAGCAATACTTAAAAGAAATTGGCTTGTCTGTGAAACAGCTGCTCAGCGATGACACTATGCAAGGAAATCAGTGATAATAAGATGATACTATTACAGCTACACTGGGAGCATAACATACTTTAAGCTTCTTTGAGGTATGCAGTGGGGGTCCAAGAATTGGAGAACAATTCTTGTCTGTTGCTAGGAACAAGAAAAAGCTGATCTCTACATGTCTGCTTATTTGGATTAGTCCTACCCAAAGCCTTGAGGAAAAAGAAAAATCCCTATCTGCTGGAACTCTTCACTTCCTGTGTGTTTCCTGTCTGCTGGAAAGTTTTTTTGTTCCTTTTACTAGTTTTTGGAAGGATTTGTGAGTCCCATTGCTGAAACGGATATTGCATTCTTTGCTGGAAACATTAAGCAAGTACTGTTTCAAAGGAATTTTTCTCATTTCAAGGCTTGCTTTCTTGGGCAAGATTCTCAGGAGAACATTCCTTAGATCCTCATGCACCCATTAGTGAAATTGCAGATATTCATTTTTTTGAAATGACCATCCAGTATGGCAATGCAATGGCAAATATGCAGATGTGGGCAATACAGATGTAAACAACTGCAGATAAAGCTCAGACAAGAAGCAGTTGGCAGCTTGTCTTACATTGTGTAGTGATTCACACTAATTCACAGTAATTGTCTAGAATATGGAAACCAAATGAAAAATACTATCGGCAGACCTTTGGCTCTGAGGCATCTTTGAACCTCTTATGAGGACTAAAACACTTAGGAAAAAATTAATCTAGAAGAATGGAGCAGTTAAAAGTCCCAACACAGTGACAGCCCCTTAGAAATGTGGAGGACAAATGAATAAGAGATTAGTAAGATTGCACAGGGCTTTAGGATGCAAGAACTGGCTGCCAGTTAAAAGAAAGGTGTATTTTTTTGTGTGTTCATTTCAGGTTCCAAAACGCTTAATAGTTTCTAAAGTTCTCTGTTATGATTTTCATAATTAGCTGCTTCTGCTTAGAGTTTTTACAGAAATTAGTTCTTGTAGATTTGGAAAGTACTGCACTTCAGGTAAAATGAAATGTAAAACTGACATAGAAATGATGTAGACACATGGCCAGCAGCCTGAGGGAGGTGAACTGGCACTGGTAAGGTCACGTTTGGAGTGCAGGGTCCAGGTCTGGGCTCCCCAGTACAAGAGAGATACGGACATACTGGTACAAGTCCAGCAAAGGGCAGTAAGATGATAAAGGGACTGGATCACCTCCCACATGAGCAGAGCCCAAGAGAGCTGGAACTGTTCAGCCTGGAGAAGAGAAGGCTCAGAGGAATCTCATCAATATGTATGAATGTCTGGTGGGGGAACTAAAGAAGATGGAGCCAGGCTTTTCACAACAGAGCCCAGTGGCAGAACAAGAAGCAGTGGGCACAAATGAAAAAAATAGAAAATTCAATCTAAACACAAGAAAACACATTTTTACTGTGAGGATGGTCAAACACTGGCACAGTTGCCCACAGAGGCTCTGGAGTCTCCATCCATGGAGATATTCAAAACCCAACTGCACATGGTCGTGGGAGACCTGCGGTAGCTGACCCAGCTTTGAGCGGGGAGGGGTTGACCAGGCCATCTCCAGAGGTGCCTTCACATCTCAGCCATGCTTTGATTCTGTGATGCTGTTTATGAATGTGTGTCTGACCAGAGGCTAAAGAGACAATGTTTAAGTTACAGCAGACTGAGTTTCCTTGTAGATTAGATCATGAATAGGAATCTGGGGCAAAATCCTGAAAAAGAAAACAGACCTCAAATTAACTCTCAAAATTGAAATCATAAAATCATTCCATCTATGGTATGGATGTGGGACAGAAAAGCAAATACGATAAGAAAGGCAAGACATATGAAAGTCAGATCATAATTCAACAAGAGTTCACATACCCCTAGAAAGTCTTAGGTTGCAAAGGTTAGCATTACCCTAAGATATGCCTGGTACAGCAGAAAAAAATTGTAAAATTCTACAAGACCTTCCATGTCCCTTTCAAGAGTTTGCAAAATGATATAAACACCTGCACGATCAAAGAGGCTGGCAGCAACACTAGTTTAAATTAACTCCTCATGGGAACAACGCTAATATACTCTCTCTCTCAACTTTACTTAAATGTTCATATATTCTGTTATTGCTGCTCTTGATTAACATATCCTGTGGACAACATCATCACAACTGACTGTTATTTGTTTTATTATTTGTGGTGTGCTAGCATCAAATGGCAGAAACATGTATCAGAACTCCCTTGTGCAATCAAAGCACCAAACTAAAACAGAAAAAGATGATTCTTCAAGAATTAAAACATTGACATTATCTAACAATCCAGTATTTGGTTTACTCCAAAAAGCGACATCCTATTTTAAACTGCAACAAATCTAGCTGGTTTTATATGAAAGACAGCCTGTTAGGTGAATATATTTTTTCATTAATGTATTTGCCCTTCTAGAAAGATTAAGCAGTTTTTCCATATAAGTGAACAACTTTTGAATAGTTTTAGAATAGCACTAAAATACTGAAAGTATACACAAAGTTCAATTGCTCTTAGGTAAGACTTTACATTACAAATTCCCTTTAACACATCAATGCTAAACCAGAAGAAACCACTTAGTCTTTTAATCCAACTTCCTGTGGAGCAGATCCATAAGAATCCCGGAATGCAATATTTACAACAGGTCAGTAATTTTCAGCTATACACCTTCCCATCAGTATTAAGACGCAGAATTTCAGGCTACTGAGAAAGCCATAATATGCTTAAGTTGACTGCAATATAAAAAGGCTTCAAGTTGCCAGAGAACTAGTAAGGTACTATCTGAGTTCTGTGGTCAATGAGCCCAGTGTTTTTAGGAAACTGCACTGCTCACTGAACACCAGTGATCATCTTGGTTTCCTTCCAGAAAAAGAGAAAAGCCCTGTACGTGCCATAGATGGTTTCAAACGTCTGTTCTGCTTGCATGCCCATCTTGTAACACTGCACACAACTTCTGGATTTTTTTTTTTAGGTCCTTCGAAGCCAAGTAAAATTTTGAAAGTCCACTACACAAAAATTTCCAACTTAACATTAAAAAGAGAAGCAATCACAATGCAGAGCACCGCACAGCCATCCGCACCGCAGTCCTTCCAAGGACTAAGGACACTTTTAAAATTATATTAGCATCTGATCTGCTGCTGGGGACTCTTCTCCAGCTCATCCTCATATCATATAGTTTCCATTCCCTCCATTTATAATTCATCTTCCCTTCTGTGTCTTATTGAAAGAATCAATATTAGGAAAAAAAATCTTTAATTGGATAACGAGAATGATACAGAATTATCCTAGGAAGTTAGAGACATCTTCCCTTTTTTCTGAATGCGACTTCAGAGTTTCCAAGTAAGCTTCCAACTTCAGGGACAACCTTTCCACCATTCTACATGTGCGCATATGCCCCATGACCTGTGTCAGCCAGCTTTACTGCACCTGCTTGCAGTCTTTCTACTTACATGCAGGGATGCAGCTCTGCAATCCCCTTTGCAATGCCAATTTATACCTCTCAGTGCCAGACCCTTTCCAATTTACACATATGCAGAAATGCTCAGGGAGACACTTCCAACACAAATACAGATTTCATATTTAGATAAAGCCACGACTGAGTATTCTGAAGCTCTTTTACTCATATCTAGTCTGCAGTTTATGAGAAAATCTCAGTACAGTGTGACTTGTAAATACGGACGCAACCATAAAAACTACTTAATGTTCATTATTAAAGACAAGCGTTTAGCAAATTGTGACACTGAACCCTTGATCTTACAAAGATCTTACAAAGGCCGAGAACCAGAAGAGACTGGAGTACTGATTAGAAACAAATAAAAACCCCAAACTGTCCTTGTCAGTTCTTTCTAGGTATAAAAGACGTGTTCGATACTGCTTCACTGGTTTGCAAATGCAACTGAGGCTTTAGCGATTGGAAGCCAGAAGAGAGACTCTGTACATCACAAGAAAATCATGCAGGAAAAAAACCTACAGCCTTAAGGCTGCAAAAAGGCAGACTACAAAAGAACTGCTTTGCAATAACAAAACTTATGAAAGATCCACAGTTCATCTTGCAACAGTGAACGTAATTGCAAATCTAAATTTTGCATTTGAAACTAAGAGTCAAAAATTATAAACCTCTCTATGCATATCTAATCTCTTTTTTCAACATTAGCCAAGCCTGCAGGCGCTTAACAGGCTGATTCTTGATGTCATTGTAATTAAAGGCAATACTCACAAGGCTGATAAGCATACCAGCTGTAAGTTAACCCTTATCTTAGCCAAACTGACAACCGCAATTGTGATATCTAATCATAAAGAAAAGAGCATTGGAATTCATTATGGATAACTGACTTTTAAATCCCATAACCTTGAAAATAAGTAAATTATATCCAGCCTACCGTCAAACTTCTTGTGCCGGGATACAAAAGTGGTGCGTACAAAGTGACTTGTCTCCTCCACTAAGTTTTCAAACTCCAGTTTGCTCTGTTGACTTAACTTGTCCTCCATTTCTGAGGTGCAACATGTATATTCCTGAGGGCAGATTCTCAAATGTTCCCCTGGAATCACAAGAAAAAAGGAATTAGAAATATTTGAATACAGATAGAAATGTGTCAGAACCAAATATTCATTATGTCTCTTCAGCTAAGGAAAATGGGGTATCCAAAGACCTCTTTAAAGCTTGGCTACTTGATTGGGAACACTTTGAATCTGTATTAACAATTTTGCCATAGTTGGGCATTCCTCACACAGGAGGGGAGACATGCTTTGCTGAGTTGTTGTGATACTTCAAAATGCAGAACTGTCGTATGCCAAAAGTGATTCCGCACGCTGAAGAAACCTTCCTCATAAACAGACATATATTTAAAAATTCAAAGGTAATTGCTTGCTTTCTGTTTCTATTCAAAACGTCTGGAGAAATACCTAGTGAGATGACCTGTTACAGGTCATTGGAGCCGTCTTGCTATCAAAACCTAAAAACCAGAAATTATGTATTTCCGTAGATAGGTCCCACTTGCCCAAATGCACCAAAACATTCTCCCCTTCTACCCTTCCTTCCCCTCGCTTGAGTAAATGTATTTTAATGACTGTGTTTGGGTGCTACATGCTTTCTGGGGCAGCATTTCTTGTCAGACCAAGCAAGTGCTCTGCTGCATAGGAGAAAGCAATGAAGAGTTTAATTAATGCTTATGTTATACGGAAATGCAATGTAAAAGGTAATGAAAGCCTCTTATTTAATTCAATAGATTTATCTCTTGAAGCACTGTGCCAGTTCTTCTCACAATATTGCTTTCTTTGGTATAATTTGCAAGTGGAAACCAATTCTTTAGCTCATGAAATTAAAATGGTCTGTTACTACATGAAATGTGAATTTCCAATTGACACTGTACTATGGGTGTCAGAAACATTTAGCTCAGTTTGTACAAAGGCAGGAAATTCTAACATTCCCTCTTGAGAAATAAAAAGAATGATCTGCCTCTATGATTAAAGTTACTTGTAAGGCAATGAAAACATTTAGCTTTCTGTACACCGAATCATGATTAAAAATCCCTCTGCAAATCTCTTAAAGGTGCAAATAAAATGATATACAAAGCCCAAGGGTTAAATAAATACTGGGGACCTGATTCTCATTTAAATCAAGCCTTCTTTCCACCACTGCTGAGCCATAAACAAGATTTAAATGCAGTGTATACCTACTTTAGGGCTACTTTTCACCGTTCTTATTATGTAGTGAGGAGAATCAGGCCCTAAGGTTTATGCTTCCCAGGGGTATAATACATTTAGCTGCTGCATCATTTTGAAAACAGCATCAAAAAGAGGTTTGCACATGCTTAGAATAAACATTGTCTTGAGTTTGCCCTCCCTTATTCAAATTTTTGTTTCAGTTTTTGAATTAAACCTTCTAATTTGAAATTTAGTCATTCCTCAACCCTGACCCACCACCCCCATCTTAAATTGTTTTTTCTGCAAGAGTTCATAGTATATGAACTATAATGCCATGAGATTCCTTTTAGCAGTCTCAAGACTTTTTAAAAGCTCACAGCTATACATCTTCAGCAAGGATCATTTCATTACTATCAGTTACTGTGCAGCAATACTACCTACAAGTCCCAGTCACGTCCAAAAGCACCATGATATAAAACATTGTATAAACCTGGAAAAAGATATACCCCATGACCATCAAAATATTGTAAGGACGGTTTCCCCTGTCTACTACACCCCCCCAACACAACAAATTAATTCCTCTCCATTCTCAAAATCACGCATCTAAGCCATAAACAACACATGCGGGGACTGGTGAGCCAGCTGCTGTCAAACATAAATGATAGTGGCACACTAATGGTTGCCTTACCCTCTGCATTGCTGTCACGTTAAACTGAAACTATTCAACAGGTACCAGGTGACTGCGGAGGCACCATAACGACACAGTAAGAATTATTTTAGTAACAGTAATGTTCTGAGTTTTTATTAGATGTCAGGAAGACAAGGAAAGCTGAAATATTGTGTCAATAGAAGTAGTGCCAAGTGCTTGATTAAATAAAAAAAATACCTCATCCATAACGCCTGTAACGCCCTTCCTTGAGCAAACCCATGGTTTTTTGCTCAAAGTACTGGGTAGACCTACAATCCCAGTTCCAGCCACAGTGGTAGTTTACGCTTTCTATAATAATAATGTCCCGTAGTGCTGTTGCACTCAAGAATTTTTATAAAATTCAGTTTTCTTTCCTCTGTTCATGTCAAGGTTGTTGTTTTTTTTTTTTTTTTCTCTTTTATCTGGCTCTGTTTTTCAGGATTGACAGACTATCAACTGAACTAATGCTAATCATCAAGGCACTGTACTTAGTGATTAACAGCCATGGGTCTAGATTTTTAAGACATTACATTATGCTAAGTCATAACAAATTAAAGCATATTGAACTCAGTATAGCAGTCATTTTTGTGGCAATATTAATTTTTCTTTCGATTATTTATTTACGGTCTTACTTTCTCTTTGCTACAAAAATGACTTCCCACCTTGGCTGCTACAAACTCGTTCAGATTCCTGCTGCACTTATTTCTTATACATGTATTTTCATTAAGTTTCTTCTTTTTAATTCACTGAATCTTCATTCATTCATGAGGCTCTTGACTGCTGAAATATGAAACTCACGTTTATCAGAAATGCTCACTTCTACACTACCTTATTGCTTTCCTTTCCTAACGATGTATCTTTCTAAATCATCTATACTAACCACTCGTCTTCAACACAAAAACTTTGCTAAACTATAATCAGCTTTTTTAAAACAGCATTTCTAGTTCTTCTCTCCTCCCCTGCCTTATACTCCTTGTATTTTGGTAGAAAGAATTAACAATGTAAATATTGTGCTACTCTTCATATTCTGCTTCAAGATGTTTTTCCTCCTCCTCTTTTCCACACTGGAGGCATAGGTCAGCTTATAGTTAAAGCAAAAGCATTTTCCACTGCTCTGTGCCAGTGGAGTGTTTGTAGGCCTACGAGGTTCAATTACATTTCGCAAAGATGAAGTCTTTAGGAATTATGGCTCATAAGCCCTAGCATGTTTGTACTGACCACAACTGGCTGCAGTCTCCAAACGCTCACAACTGAACAAAAACTTGGGCCCTTTCCTAGGAATGGCAAATGGAAACTCTCTGACAAACAGTCATTTCTGTAAGCTTAACCTTAATTTACTTTTTAAAAGCAGCAATTACCATTTTGTGTTTGTTCTTATTAAACCTCCAACTCGTGATAGAATCACCAGTTCACTCCTTGGATGAAAAAAGTGGACATGATTTTCTCAAATTAAAATAGGTTTTTTTGTTGTGTGTTGTTTGTTGTGGGTTTTTTTGTTATTTTAATTAAGGGGTGTGTGCTTTATTCTGGACTTTTTTTGCTGCTTCTGTGCAAATCTGTGATGTAACAGGCTGCTTGGACTGGGAATAACTCTGCAGGCTATATTTGATTTTGCTTCCTCTATTTCCCCGAACAGGATCATTTACCTTTTGCATTTTGTAATATATTGTTCTATTACTCTAAAAGGAGTTTAATCACTGATTTGTGTATTTACACACCTTAAGTATTTTGCTGGCTGAAAATGTGCTTACAGCTAATGTACCAATTCTTGCCCTGGGAAACTCAATATGGTCTACATTCTTATGCTAATTTTAGCAAAGATTTTTATGGCACAAGTGGCATTGGATATAACTGACTAGTTTTTCCTTGTTGCAAATGGTGTCTCCCCAGACAAGTTTGACAGAATGTAGTTACACTGCACCAGCATTTTCCCAGACTAAACAAGTATTAACTCAGCAGTTCCCAGTGACCTACCACAACTCTTCTAACGACCATTTCCAGCTGAAGATGCTGACCTACGTATATCTCCTCAGGTGTCTTATGTTATATAAATCAAATCAATTGCCTACTACAAATTCAGCTACCAGTATTCAATTTCAGTTTTATTACAGCTGTAATCTCACACCTGCCTTCACATGATCTAAATTGGCAAGTTTTACAGTTGAATTTGGCAATCCTGTTCGCATGTTGTTTTGAAGTGTGATAAAACAATTTCTAAAGCACTTGTTCTATATTCAGATATATTGCAGTTTGGTGTCCCCATAACATGCTACAAACTTCACAAGAGCCTTTACAACGTTGTAACTCACAACTCTCAATAAATGCTCCTACTGTGTATCAGAACTGATTTGAGCATGGCAACTTCTTGCAGAAGTTACAATCTGAGGGAGTAGTAAACCCTGTGGAATATAACATTACCCTTAACAATTTCACTGCCAGATTTCCTGAATACTTGATGAAAGCATTGGTTGCATTATCAGAACTGGAAGCATTATCACGTAAAATATTTTACATCAGCCAGAGTTTTTTATGGGTCATGTTGCAAGTTTAACAATTTCAGAAACAATTCTTTCTGAGGCAGTCAATATTTTATAGTTTCTATCCTAAACATAAATTTAAAAAACTGATACTGTTCTGTTGACAGAATGGTGGGACTAACTGTATGACTGGTGAGAATAGAAACATACTGTCATGACACTGCTCCATAAAAACAGCAATTAATAAATGTTAATAAATAAAAGGGGTAAATTCAAGGCGTGCTTTCAAACTTGGTCACCTTGTATGCATTAACAGAACCTAAAGGAAGAGAAGATAGCTCTGCATCCTTCATCCTGCAGATTAGATTAATGTGACTGGGCTTTGTCATTAACCGCATTCTTTAAAATTAGAAATACCTGCTCCAGACCTGCTCATATTCAGCCATTTGTGGACAAACCAGTGTAATTTAATAACAGTATGAGGACAAGTGCAAAGTCCTGCACCTGGGACAGCATAACCAAAGAGCTCAGTACAGGCTAGGATCTGTGTGGTTGGGGAGAGGCCTTGCTGAATGGACTTGGACTCCTGGTGGACAACAGGCTGACCATGAGTCAGCAGAGCACCATGGCAGCAGCAAAGGCACATCAGATACTGGGCTGCATTTGCAGGAGCTTTACTAGCACAGATAGAGGCATGATCATCCCACTCTACTCAGTGTTTGTCAGGCTGCACCTGGAGTACTATGTCCCGTTCTAGTCCCCATAATTCAAGGAAGATGCAGACAGACTGGAAAGGGTCCAAAGGAGGGCCATGAATATGACCCGCCCTGTGAAGAAAGACTGGAGAAGTTAGGTCTTTTCTCCCTCGAGAAGAGAAGGCTCAGAGGGGACCTCATTACACTATTCCAGTAATTAAAGGGCAGCTATAAAGAGGACAGAAACTCTCTCTTCACAAGGAGCCTCATGGAGGAGACAAGGGGCAACAGGTCGAAGTTGCACCAGGAGAGGTTTCATTTTGACATAAGAAATAAATTTTTTACAGTGAGAACAATCAATTGCTGGAACAACCTCCACAGGGATGTGGTGGGGTCTCCATTGCTGGCAGGTTTCAAGACACGATTGAAAGGATGCTAGTTAATCCCATCTAGGCTCCTTTTCCCACAGTGCCTTGGACCAGATGATCTGTCAAGGTCCCTTCCAACCTGGTCTGTTCTATGGATTTGCAATTAGGCACTTCAGAGCTTCCAAATTTTCAGAATTATAAAGGACTGGACAGCTGGAGTTTTGTTTCTAAATTAGCATTTTCCCCCTGTCATGGTTTGATCCCAGCCAGCAACGAAGCACCACACAGCCGCTCACTCACTCCCCACCAGGTAAAAGTAAGAAAACTCATCAATTGAGATAAGGACAGTTTAATAGGTAAAGCAGAAGTTGCACTTGGCAGCAGAGCAAAACAAGGAATCCATTCACCACTCCTCATGGGCAGGCAGGTGTTCAGCCACCTCCAGGGAAGCAGGGATCCATCATGCGTAATGGTTACTTGGGAAGACAAACACCGTAACTCCAAACATCCCCCCCTTCCTTCTTCTCCCAGATTTATATACTGAGCATGACATCATATGGCCCCTTTGGTCTGTTGGGGTCAGCTCTCCCGGCTGTATCCCCTCCCAGCTTCTTGTGCACCCCCAGCCCATGCACTGAAGGGATGATGTGAGGAGTAGAAAAGGTCTTGACTATGTATAAGCACTTCTCAGCAATAATGAAAACATCCCTGTATTATCAACACTGTTCCCAGCACAAATATAAAACATAGCCCTATACTATCTCATTTTTTGTATTTTTAAAAATTATTTTAAAATATTACTGTAGATTATTTTAAAAATATGATGACTAGAGTTAAAGTAAAAACCTCATTCAGCTTTAATCCTTATCTATTGTTTTGAGATTTTGGATCATCTTTGGATGATGTTTCTGAACGCCTGTTTTTTTAAGTTTTCAATTTAAGTGCTCTGCTGGTGAAATCAGGAGCATGGGAGAACTCTTCATGGGGACATTATTCATTTTCTGTTATAGAAAACTATACCTCTCCAATACACTTATACCCTTCTGTCACTCATATATGTAAAGAGAAATGTAGAAGAATTTGACTAACAATCATCTTTAACTTAAAACCCAAAACTGCATTAACTTATTTAGCAGTTATAACTAAATTAGAAACATGAGATTCATCATTTCAGCCGTTATTCAAATAGTGAAAATTAAAATATCATTTTGTTGGATGAAACTTGTTCCCTAACCAAAAAGTCCTAAGGCTCCTTCTGACTTTGTAATTATCTTCTCTGTGGGATATAACAGCCCTGCAAGCAGCCTCTGTAAAATTGCTCCTGACATTCAAGTCACAGAACTGAACTTTCCTACTCAAACTAAAAGGAAACAAATTATGATTTAAATTAATTCCATTGTAATATTGGCCTGACAAGTGATGACGGGAGCAATATTTGCACAGAAAATGACAGCTGAAGGAAGGGAGGGAAAGCTGTCTGTAACATACAGATCATGTTGTCAGACACAGTTCTCCTAATTTTAATCAACAGAATATTGAACTTTGTCTCAAATGTGATTTGAGACAGCATGGATTCATCAAGGGCAAGTCCTGCCTGACCAACCTAGTGGCCTTCTACAATGGAGTGACTACATCAGTGGACAAGGCAAGAGCAACCAATGTCATCTCTCTGGACTTCTGTAAGGCCTTTGACATGGTCTCCCACAACATCCTTCTCTCTAAATTGGAGAGGGATGGATTTGATGTGTGGACTGTTGTGTGCATGACGAATTGTCTGGATGGTCACATCCAGAGGGTAGCGGTTGACTCAGTGGGTGGCTCAATGCCCAGATGGAGATCAGCGATAAGTGGTGTCCCTCAGGGGTCCATCTTGGGACCAGTACTTTAATACCCTCATCAGTGACACAGACAGCGGGATTGAGTGCACCCTCAGCAAGTCTGAAGACGACACCAAGCTGAGTGGCGCAGTTGACATTCCTGAGGGACAGGATGCCATCCAGAGGAACCTGGACAAGATCAAGGAATAGGCCCATGTGAACCTCATGAGGTTCAACAAAGCCAAGTGCAGGGTCCTGCACCTGGGTCGGGGAAACTCCCGGTATCAATACAGGCTGAGGGATGAAGGGATGGAGAGCAGCCCTGCCAAGAAGGACTTGGGTGTACTGCTGCGTGAAAAGCTGGACATGAGCCAGTAATGTGCGCTCGCAACCCAGAAGGCCGACTGTATCCTGATCTGCATCCAAAGCACCGTGGCCAGCAGGTCGAGAGAGGTGATCCTGCCCCTCTACTCCGCTCTGGTGAGACCCCACCTGGAGTCCTGCGTCCATCTCTGGAGCCCTCAGCACAGGAAAGAGATGGACCTGTTGGACTGGGTCCAGAGGAGGTCCACAAAAATGATCAGAGGGATGGAGCACCTCTCCTATGAGGACAGGCTGAGAGAGTTGGAGTTGTTCAACCTGGAGAAGAGAAGGTTTCAGGGACACCTTATTGTAGCTTTTCAGATCTTCAAGGGGGCTTATAAGAAAGATGGGGACAAACTGTTAGCAGGGCCTGTTGTGATAGGACAAGGGCTAATGGTTTTAAAGTAAAAGAGGACAGATTTCGGCTAGATCTAAGGAAGAAATTTTTGACAATGAGGGTGGTGAAACACTGGCACAGGTTGCCCAGAGAGGTGGTAGATGCTCCATCCCTGGAAACATTGAAGGTCAGGCTGGACGGGGCTCTGAGCAACCTGACCTAGTTGAAGATGTCCCTGCTCATTGCAGGGAGGTTGGACTAGATGACTTTAAAGGTCCCTTGCAACCCAAACTATTGTATGATTCTGTACTTCTATGATTCTATGATTCTATGATTGAACTTGAAGAACTTGTATGTCCAGTGGACTCTAATAAACCTGTGCAACTACCCTATGAAAGAAAATGACTCATTTCTTTGCCTTAGACCCAAATCATCTTTGCTTGGATTCCTTTTGTTCCTTGAGTGCTTTGAGGTCAATTAAAAAATGAATGCCTTCGAAACAGACTGATAATTAGTTAACTGCCTTTTCATTACAGGTCCCACAGGGAACATTCATTTGCAAGAAGCCCTGACCCTGTTGTCCTTGGGAAGCTGGCAGTAATGTTACAGAAGCAGAGGCCAAGGCAAACCTGTTCAGACTAGGACTATACAGATGCTAGAGAAAGAGCTGATGTCCCTAGAGTCCTCCTAACTAAACTATTACAAGCAGTACCACTACTCCAACACTCAAGTTCATTTTATTTTCCAAGCATACACAGTCAGACAATTGGTTTTTGATGCACAGTTTGTGAGAAGAATCTTTAGTTACCTCTTGGGGGGTGTATTACTGGCGTTGTGCTCAGTGCCTCATGGAAAGCAAACGGTAAGGCTGTGATTCAGCACAGTATAGTTTTATCATCTTGCTGGCTACATGGCTGCAATTTTCTGATTTCAAAGCATGTTTCACCTGGCAACGGCAGGCAACTTTCCCCCCCCCCCCCCCT
>NW_010526829.1:17594-20671 GCF_000687285.1 Phaethon lepturus
TGTTTATTATGTCCCCTACTATAATAGCATAAATATCTTATACAGCATTATAGTGAGAAGTAGAATACAAGGAGCACATCACTTTACCATGACCATAAAACACAGTGCAAGCAGGTTTTGTATTTCAGCTGCTCTCAGAATAATTTTATTATTAAAATAACAGGATGAGATTGTACACATTCATGCATTTATAAAGATTTTAATCATCATTTGTCACATAACACTGAAATCCAAAGATGTGATTGCAGCACATGATGTATCAGAGACAGATTTGCAACACTTCGTTCATGTACCCACAGAAATACAATCACAATAGGACAGAGTGGAGTTAGTTACCTGAGGCTAACTGGGTATGCTGTATTGCCAGAACAAGTCCTTAACACAGTCAATGCTGTTACCAACATACACGTAACTGAAGTTAAAGCTGCATGAGCTACAGTTGTGCCATTTGATTGCACTGTCAAGTATACTTTAAAACCGTGCAGATCCCTTGCTCATCACTGTATTGTCATGCATAAAATCCATCTTTCTAAGATACTAAACTTAGCAACAAGTGCTTAGAAGTCCTTAATCATAGTCCTCTTCTCTTACTCATATGGCTTCAGTCAGTCCAAGGAAACCTTTTCATGCTGCCATTAAACTGATGAATCTACCTTCCCATCTTCTGATTGATAATGACATGATTTCTTGCAATGCCAGTCATAGAAACAGTTCACTAAGACAACCACAACATACATCATGTTGGTCTTATGTCAAAGGCTGCAAAGGGTATGTCAGTGGTACGATTTTGGCGTTTCTGCCGTAAGCTCTTTATTGAGATACACTTCAGCCTAATCTCTTTCCTAGTCACCCAAGGAAAAGAGGGTACAAAAAGGGAGGCTACAATTTATAAGTACCTCCTAGTCCTGTTATTGTACTGGCTCAAGGTCTACCCAGGAAATTTCAGGGCCAGAAATGCTGGCATTTGTCCTTTCATTTCTGATTGGAACTAATCACTGTAAAGAACAAACTGCCCCTACCAGCTCCTAAGTATTAACCTTACTGTGACACAAGTCGTAGGGCAAAAAGCAAAGCACTTTCTCTAAGTTTGTGTGTCTGTGACTTCATAGGGGCAAAAAAACCCTTCTTTTCTCCCAGAGAAGCATGCTAAGAATATAGTCACAAGTAAAATGGACAGAGAAATCACTCGATGCAAGAGAGTCCAAAGACATGCAAAAAATCATGTCCTGTTACTCCTATGCAGGAGTGCCATGGTCTGTGAGCCAAGTTTGGTGCAAGTTTGTGTGTCTTTGCCTTGGTTTTACAGATCCAATTGCTGTTACAGCGTAAGCAAGTCCATGGTAAAGCCAGAGAAGGTACTGGAAACAAAACCACTGACAGGATTGTGGGAGTTAAAGGATTCAAAGAAAAAACTACTGACACAGGAAGGTATAAAAGCCCATGGGAAAAAAGTGAAAAACTGGATGTTGGCAACCCAACAATACGGAAGATCAGCCCATTCCCAACCTGACTGATGACTGCCTGGCCACCAGAGCATTATTGGATGTCTTATCATTGATGGCAATCATAGTATTGCTTGGCCTCATAGCTCATTAGTCCTAGTTATCTATCATGTGTAGTAACCAGAAAATGATTGCTTTGTACTCTTATGCATATTCTGCAGCTGTGTATATTCTGCAGTGGCTCAGAGAGAGTAGAATCACAGGGGTTGGGGAGAAAACTTCCCCAGCTGCTCCTCCTGATGGGCCAGGTGGGAGAAAATACCACAGTAGGGGAGTGTCTTTTTTCTACAAATTGCTCATTGCCAGTCGTATCTCCTTCAGGTGAGAGGACCTCAGAACTACAGAAATAAGCATTTAGATCTTTCCTAAAGGTGCACAAGAAAATGTTCTGTGGTTTCTCACAGTAACTCTTACGCAGTTAAAGAACTCGGACCTTTTTCTGCCCACTCTTACCAAAATTCATGCTGATGAATTGACTCTTCTTCAGTGATAGGGGATACCAGCTGACACAGGAGTACAAATTTCCACTGAGAATGTGCCAATGGAAAGTTCTCTTAAGCTAGATTTTTTCTATTGACTTTGACTATTTTTAGACTGTTTTGATTCACTTACGTGACAAATATAGCTTCACTGAACTGAAAAAAAACCTATGCATTAAAGTATGAATAAAAATAATCTGAATTACAAGGCTTCATAACATGAATCTAAAGCTTCTCTGTGGATATTGTCAACTATATCATGAGAGTAGACATTCTATTATTAACACCATGGATAGGCAAACTTTTGATGAATAAGCAGGAAATTCTGAAACATTTTCAATAAAATTTATTTCCTTAGGAATCTCAGCAATACAAACTGACATTCCTGAAATCCTTTGTTAATTCCTGCTATCAGATTCTCAGCTTCAATAACCAGCTGTCAGATCTCCTAGAGCCTGGGCTGGGGTGTCCAGGTGCTCCCCTCTGTTAGGCAAGCTGGACTCACAGGCATCCTTCTGAATGGGAAGAGGGAGGCAGCTGGCATGTGTGCCTAGAAGCCTGGAGGTATCTGGACTGAAGGTAATTCAGACAGCAGCACTGTCACACTTCAGGAGAAGTTGTGAAGTCTTGAAGGCTTTCTGAGTCTGGACTATGTGATTTCTTTCCTGTTACAGTCCCAAGACTTTCTCAGAGCCTGCCAGTTTTGAAAACTTCTGGGGTTTCCACATTTTCTATGACAGGAGATAAAAATCCTCTCAGCTTCGGGTTTGGGTCAAGTTGTCAGGTTTCTGTACACTTCCTTGTGCATCCAAAGGCTATAGCTAAAACCGCTAAACAAAAAGGGGCCAGCAATTGATCAATGTGGGCAGAGGAGCTTGCACCCACGTTTCTTAGGGCAAACTCCCTCTGTACGCAATGAATCTGGGAGCAAAGTTGCTGAACCAGTCAAAAAGAGCCAGGGTAGGACTTAATGATTTGGGGTCCAGTAATTGAGCTCGTTCCTCAGTCCCTTTTCAAACAAAGATCCTAACAGCCAGGATTGTTGATCCACTTGAGGGTAGGAAGTCTCTACAGAGGGATCTGGACAGGCTGGATT
>NW_010526829.1:20697-21387 GCF_000687285.1 Phaethon lepturus
GCAGAGGCGTCTGTACAGGCTGGATCGATGGGTAGAGGTCAACGGTATGAGGTTTCACAAGGCTAAGTGCCGGGTCCTGCCCTTGGATCACAACAACCCCATGCGATGTTACAGCCTTGAGGAAGCGTGGCTGGAAAGCTGCCCTGAGGAGAAGGGGGTGTTGGTCAACAGCCAACTGAATATGAGCCAGCAGTGTGCCCAGGTGGCCAAGAAGGCCAACAGCGTCCTGGTCTGTGTCATAAATAGCGTGGCCAGCAGAAGGAAGGAAGTGATTGTACCCCTGTACTCAGCACTGGTGAGGCCGCACCTCGAATCCTGTGTTCAGTTTTGGGCCCCTCATTAGAAGAAAGAGATTGAGGTGCTGGACCATGTCCAAAGAAAAGCAATGAAGCTGGTGAAGGGTCTAGAGAACCAGTCTTATGAGGAGTGTCTGAGGGAACTGGGGTTGTTTAGCCTGGAGAAAAGAAGGCTCAAGGGAGACCTTATCGCTCTCTGTAACTATCTGAAAGGGGGTCGTAGTGATGTGGGTGTCAGTGTCTTTTCCGTGTAACTAGCGATAGGATGAGAGGAAATGGCCTCAAGTTGTGCCAGGGGAGGTTTAGATCGGATGTTAGGAAAAATGTCTTCACTGAAAAGGTTGTCAAGCATTGGCACAGGCTGCCCCGGGGGGGGTTGAGTCACCATCCCTGG
>NW_010526829.1:21410-29454 GCF_000687285.1 Phaethon lepturus
AGGGACGTGGTTTCGCGGAGGACTTGGCAATGCTAGGTTAATGGTTGTACTTGATAATCTTAAAGGACCTTTTCCAACCTAAACGATTATATGGTTCTATGATTCTAACAATCACAGTAAGGTTTTTCAGAAGCCAAAGGACTCTGGATTCAGGGAGTCTGGCAGAGCAGGCATGAGGTTGTCCTTGACTTGAAGAGGGCTCTTGGCCTGAAGGAAAACACGGCAGATGTGCCTTGCACTGCTGATGCTGCAAGCTTTGGAGTGTAGGCAGTCCTACAGTCTAACAGAAAACCCTGCTTACAAAATCATATTTCTTTAAGTCAATATTTTTTAATAGAACACTGTTTTTCTCTGAAAACTTTTAACTCATTCTAATTAGGAGAAACTATGCTTCCATTATATCAGCCAGCCACAGTAATCACTATCAAAAGGAAAATGAAAGCTTTTTAGAGAAGAGGATAGAAGCTTAGCTGCAACAATTGCAGATTTCCACTATTCCCAATAGTGCTTGAGATCTGAATCTATTGTTAGTCCTACACAGGCGCTTTTTTGTTTGTGTTTTTTTTCTTTTCTTTTTTTTTTTTTTTATTGGATTTAGACACAAAAAAGACTGAACAAGTGTTTTAGCTCTTTTTATTAATTTACTTTTGTCAATGCCCTCTATGGCCTTGATACTTGGCAAGGGTCAGGGTCTTCAAAATCAATAACTGAATGTAACAGAATTTCTTGCCCTTCAGGTGTTTTAATGTTAAAGGTTTGACCTTTATGACTAAAGATCAGCTTGAAAGGAAATCTCTATGTCTGAAGTCTTCTCTTATGTAACCATATTTTTGAATGGACATTTTTGACTGCAAAAATAAAAGGCTTCTGTGCACTGTTTGAATCCAGTCCAGTACAATCACAGCTTTCGACTGGCTGCTTACAGCAGTGACCTCTGGCTACCTTGTAGTTACCTTGTAGCCCAGACTTTTGGGAAAAAAAACACCAGAACAACAACCAACCTTTTTCTTTAGTTATTTATTTGAAGAACATTATATTCTGGATCTGATAGGCACTGTATTTTCCTTGAAGATGCTTGATAATCCTTCTTCATTATGACTAAACAGGCTATTTCCTATAAAGATGACAAAGCACTCTTTAGTCCTGTTTACTCTGTGCACTTCAGCTGACATAATATGGACAGATATCATCCAGAGACAATACTTGTCTCATGGAGGAAACTCTGCAGATCTATAGCAGATGGAACTGGGAAGAAAGAAAGCAAAGACTATGTCATAGTCATTTGTGCTTATTCTCTTTAGTATAAGGAAGACTCAAAGGCATCTGTCTAAATTCAGAGTCCTTGAACGTATTTCTCTCTTGGTTCCTTCTTTCAGAAACTACTCAGAATAAGGCATTCTCTGGCCTCTGCTGCATGGATGGGGTCACAGTTATGACAGGTAGAAATGTAAAGAAATCTCCAGGCATGTCTGCACAAACCTCAAATGACTTTGCCCACCTTACCCCAAAAACTGTAAAAATACAACATCTGTAACGCTCCTAAAAATGTGCCAAGGCTGCATTGCAGATGCAGCTATAATGCTTCCAGGTTTTATTATTATCTCTGAAGGTCTAAATCTGAGGATTTCTCATTCCCTGTGGAAATGTCTGTTGCCTTCCCCGGGTGCCTGGGGTGAATTTCCTGCCCTCCCTCCCCTCTCCTCCTGCCAGCTTGTGGTCCTCGCTGCCAAGGGGCAGCTGTGCAGTGTGCTGCTGTCCCCCTCCCAAGGCAGAACTGCTTTCTGAGCTAAAGTGGTGATCACTTACACCCGTAACAGGGAACGACTATGGTTACCTATAGAAATCTCTGCAAACAGCAAGAATAAATCTGTAAAATACGAGCTAGGTCAACACGCACATAATTCCAATATGAATCATGTATATTTAGGAAAGAGTTATATTTTGGGACTTTTTTTTTCCTGGATGAATTATATAGTTCTACTCTGGGCCCAACAGCAGCAGTAGTAAATGTATTACAGTACTTTCTGGTGCTGTGTTGGACTAATGCATGCCTAAAATCTTTTGCCTGCAGTATTTTTCTTTTGCCGCCTTGGCAAAAAACATGAAAGAGGAAAAAATAGTACTAGGCAATATCCCTGCAGTTTTTCTTTAAATACGAGTTACTAGTAATTGCTAAATTCTAGTAATGTTCATATTTTCAGTCAACAATATTGATTTTTGCTGCCATTAATATTATTCCTAATAGAAAATGTCCCCATAAAACTCACATTATGCTTGTCCTTAACACTGTTTTTATTGACTGTCAAAAGGAGGTCATATATATTCTATTTTCCTTGTATATCACAAACACAGTTCTAAAAGATGACTGACAGGTTTCAGTTAAGGAATACATCCAGTGAACTGTATCTGTGAACAACATTAAATTGTCTTTTCCAGTCTTTCTAGAGTATATGTCTCCTTGGCAAGTAAAGGTAATGTCTGTAATTACAGATGGGGGAAAAAAAAAAAAAGAAAAAAGCCTAAGTTATCTGGTAAACTGTGTAAGGTGTTTAAAGGAAGGTCTCCACTGACTGTCATAGGAACGGCCTTTCTATTTCTATGAGACTTTAAGTTACTGCACAACTGTGTCAGGTTGCCTGAATGTCAGCCTGTGTAGTCTCTCTTTCCTGGTTTGATTTATGGGCAATAAGGAGATACCAGGAGATGGAACGTTGCTCTGGGGTGGTGATTTAAACAATCAGTCTGGAAATAATATGTACAAATTATGAACATTTGCACTAAGCTACATATGTAATTAAGTGTACAGCATGAAAAAATATACTTTCTTCTTGTGAAATTGTTGAAAGCCATGCTCAGAAAAACTGGAGTGAAGTTTGGCTGCTTCTGTGACAAAAAGTATCAAGATTGGTCTACTTATAGTGGTTTATGAGATAAAGCAACAAATCATGTTCTATAAAACCTAAGATTCAGTCATGAACAAAACAAGTCAAAATGGTTTATGAAAAAGACATATACAAAATATACACACCTGCCAGTAAATAACCTCTTCAATGAGTTGTCGCTTTTCTAAATTACAAATTGGGATTCATGATCCTAATAAATACAATATACTACTGGTTAATAGCTCTCACAGCGTTTTATGTTTTTGAAAGAGATTTATAGGTTTATAATGAGGAACATTATAGTGCAGGTGCTATTAACTCCACTAAGCGCTATGTGTAAAAAAGGAAAAGCAAATCCTGTACATCTTCCATTAAACAGAAAATACAAAACATTTTGTTAAAGTTTTTCCTTGTGTACTGTTTTCTAAGACAAAAAGTCTGTATTTCAAGGTGACTTCTAAGCAGTGTGATTTATTTGGTGGAGTTCACAAATTGCTTAATGAGTACTGTGTTTAATGAATATTCTCTGAATGTTTATGGCTATTTTCTACATCCATTCAGCAGAACAGCAGTTTTTAGCACTTGTTGCAGATGTTTCCAGCCATTTTCTGCCAAATGCAAATTCACTTCTTGAGTGATTAAATTATCAATGCCAATTTTAGCTAATAGTACTGTTAAAAGATTAATGTCCTAAAGGGAGAATCAGATTACTACTTGCATTCTTTTAACATCACTTTAGGAATACTCTCAATCCCCTTCCACTTGGACAATATGCTTTTAAAAAACAACATAGCATGATTGAGTAGGTTTAGCCTTCTCACAATATGGTTATAAACAAAGTATCTACGGCTAAAATTGTATCTTAATGCAGTTGTAATCCAAAATTAATACTGCATAGTCTCATAACAAAGTTCTAAGCCTTTACATAAAAACTATTAAATCAAGTCATAAAACAGCCATCTAGACTACTCCTTGCTGTCATTTAACAATTTGCTATTATCTGACAACTCATAAAGTAACTACTTCCTAAAATATGAAAAGCTACCCACAACGTTCAAATAGACTTATGAAATAATGATGATGATGATGATACTAATACTAATAATTCTGCAATAATTTCTACACCTGAAATTTCCACTAAGCTCTGTGGGATGACTTACACACCTGAAATTAAATTATTATTGATAGTTTATTGATTATTGAATTATTGGTTTCACTTTTTTATAGTTTTCTAAAATATAGGAAGCTCCAGGGATGATCATGAGCTCCACGCAATAATCTGAGACTTTCCTTAGGTTTGGCCAAATAGTATCTAAAATAAATAGAACCTACTGGCTTCTAGGTAAAGTTTTATTTGGGATACAATTAACTAGAATGATTCACATACCACATTATCAAAGTCCTTGCTTCAAACTTTCCTTGTTATAACCTATAAATGTGTAGTCACACTTAAATGACTTAAATCTGGTGATAAACTCAGCCGAGATAACCTTAATGTACTGATATCTAAGATATCCAAGAAAACATCCGATTAAGCACCTGCATTGTCCTCTTCTTTCCAGTGATACTTAAGGCAAGCGTCCCATGCAAGAATCTGGAAATACTGTGCTGGAGTATTAGGAGTTTAAGTTCCTATAATAATAGGAAACTATTATTACTTAGCTATTAAGATAAAATTTTGTTAACAAGTTTAAAAAATTGGTAATCATATAATGATAAGACTTAGGCATGTGTGCTAGTGACAGAATCTTGTCAGGTCCCACAGTAATAATTCTCAGCTGATTTGCAGTTTACTATAGCTATGAAGATGAAAAGTAATACAAAAAGATATTCAAAGCTTTAGCCAAGCTAGAATGAATTCTAGAGCAAAGATATGAATTGAGCTCCCTGTTTTTTTAAAGGCAGATACTGTATACTTCATGTCAAGCTGCAGATCTGTAAGTACAGACTTCGAAAAGAGAATCAGCAAGCAGTGATTTAATGCTAATTTGATGTATCATTTAGAGTGAAGACACCATCTAAGACTTGTTTGACAAGACATATTCAAAGGAAAAAATGATCAAACTGAAACTGTGTGAATGTTGCAGAATTTCCTGTACAAGGGGATGTATCATCAGAACAGATTAATTAAATGAAAGGTGGAAGTAATACAGCAAGTGACGTCCACACAGGTAAAAGTGTGATTGATCAAAGAAATACAATGGAATCACAGTGTCACATGAGTGACTACACCTTATTTTATTAAATGCTCCCATAGCATTTCATGATCTCTTCTGCACTTTAGTTCTGCTGCTCAGAACTGAACAAAGTTCACCTATTTCATTTCACAGAGTCAAGCTAATAGCATCTTCAGTTTTGATCTGCCTAAGTTGCCTTTTTCCAAGTTTGACTGAACCGACAAACCTCAAAAAGAAAATTCAGTCAAACTTGTCATATTTTCCTTACTTATCCACTGACTCAATGCATAAGTTTGCATAACTATGAAGCTCAACCCAGGATCGGACCACAACCCTTAGATAGTCTCAGTTTGTTTTTAGATAGTGTAATTAAATTGTCAAACAAAGGTCTAAGGCTTATGAAATATTAGAAGGAAAGGGGGACTGAAAGGGAAACGAAAAGAGAAAGATGAACAAAGAATATTAATAATTGAGGGTATAAATAATGTAACATTTGTCCAGAAAGAACCATGTCATTGCTATCTTAATTTTCATAAGCTCTCAAGTAAAGTAGAACATAAAAGCAAATCACACTAATTCTTTAGACAGAATAAAACCTTGCATTATTTCAGATGCTTTGAACTGAATAAATGCACCAATAACGCCACCTGAATAAATGCACCAATAATGCCACCGCACTACCCTATTATGGGACCACAAGAGAATCAAGGCTGGGGAATATGAGGTGTGGGAACAGCTTCTGCTCCAGAAGAGGCAAAGTAATACGGATACGAGCTTGACTATGCCACATACTTTGGGGCTACAAATCAGCCCCCTTTTTTAAGCAGTTTTCTGGTTGTCAGGCTTGCAAGCAGAAAACATCTCCAGATCTTCTACAACTTCCTAAGTCTGACATGGTTCTTAAGAAAGCAAGATCCAGTGTCAGACTGAACGGTTTGGATCTAGAGGAAGCTTTGCAACTGCTGGTCTCCAGGAAGCGGCAGTCCTTCCTGAAGGTCCACTCTGCAACACACACACTGAAGCTGGTAATTCTGCTTTCAAGGTTTTGCCTAAGCTTGTATAGCTTTGCTGTGAATGCAATACCTTGATATTTTTTTACAGAAACCTTGTTTCCACAGTAACTTTGAGGAGGTTATGTTGATTAGCATATTTTTTCATATGTGACAAATCAAACATATGGAGTGTGAAAAAGAAGAGTGACATCATTGAAGAAGAGGTGGCAGATAACTCTTCATATGAAGTTTAGCCTTTTTTTGAAACACTGAAAAGTAAAAAAATGTGGTGCTTTTTTTCTAGACAAAATCTGTAGCATTCCAGACTTTGGAGTTCATTTAAATAATCTCATTCAGATCTTTTTACTTTGTTGACTGATGTTTCTGCCTTAAAGTTACACTTATAACTACATTGCTGTTTATCAGTGTACCACAATAACAAAACCAAACACATACAACTTTAGATATATGAGACATAGAAGGTCTTCATATATACAGTCTTCCTTATTCATATGGTTCTACATATATATGTCTTCAGTCTTCAGAACTGACTATTTTTTCTCACGGAAATCTACTACATGGGTTAAGTTCAAGTACAGTTTGTTTTTTAAAATTATAAATTATCTAAGGGCAACAGGCTGAAACTTTAGAAGTATGATCTAAAGCTCAGTTTTAGACAGAAACTTGAAAAAAAACCCCAAGAAACTCAGCTGTTAAACTAAAGTTAAGGCAACTAGGGCTTCACAAAATGTAGGTAAAAACACTGCAGTTCATCACACAGTATTTTAAAATAATACACTTAAATTCTGCTGCAAGCTAAAAATGTTTTTCCATGATCATAATCATATACCTCTAAGATATTAAAATGAAGACAAGAGTTTTCATTGTCAAACCATGGTAAGGATAGTGTCTTATCAAGATGCAAAGATTTACATGCTGAGTGTATTACGTCGTTGTACATGCCTTCAAGGGACAAATTTACCTAGGGTGCTTCACTCACAAAATAAATTTAAGATGCTTTTCAGTTTCTTCATGGATTGATGAGAGAAAATAAAAAGGTATTTTTCTTCTCAGCACATGGACTTTTTTACTCAGTAATATTTAATGCAAACAGAAAAAAAAGAGTGTTTTCTGGTCTGTATCTTCTGTTCAGTTCAATTCTGTAGAACAGAATGTGCATGCAATGATTGGCATGTCTCATCAGACTGAAAATCTTTTTCTCTTACCAGTTTTCAAGTTCTATAACTTTATGAAACCTTTTCTGCACAAATATCTTCCATATATATTTTATTTCTTATGACAGTTTAGAAAAGCTGCCTTTCTAACTCCTTGTCCTCCGTTTCTCTTTTTCTTTCAGAAAACAGCCAACAGTTTGTATATTCACTTGGGATCAGTGCCTAATTCAGTTTAAGTAATACATATAAATAATAGGAAGATCTAGCCATTTTCAATTCTTTTTCAACTTTTTTACATCTGACTAAAACGAGCTGTCTACTAAAGTAATAGTCTACTGGGTTCACATCTCCCCATGTTACATCTCTTATAAATATTCAGAAACTTGTTCTGATGTTGAAAATTATTTTACTGTTTTTGTGTTATCTCACTGTCCTTGAAAACAAAAGAAGAGTGCATAGTACTTGGAAAGAAGTTTTCATATATTATCTACATAAAGTATCATATTTACCACACAGTAGAAGATCTGTATCATTTTAATTTATTGGATAGATAATCCTCACAAGTGTGCAGAGAAAGATTAGTCATTTTTCTGGAATCAGAGTCTTAAACTATAAAATCACATCTGTGAGGACGTACATGTCTGCAAAGCAAGGTGCAGAGATTCGTTCATATCAAAGCATGTATGTCAGGGAGAGAAATGCAAGAAAAGACAGGCTAATACTCGTCCAAACTTAATTTTCAAAAAAACCTAGAAAGTCTAAGATGTTACCAGATTACAGTATATAAAATGAATCACAGAATCACAGAATCACTAAGG
>NW_010526830.1:0-14490 GCF_000687285.1 Phaethon lepturus
CGCCCCCAGCAGATCTGAGGAAAATAGCAAGTGCTTCTTCATTCAGCTTGCCTCTCAAACCCCTTTTATTCAATCCTTCAGTAAGAGCATTGCCCAAGTCCCCATATTGGCTCTTTGAGGCCTGAAAGAGCAAAGGATATTTTTATATGGACATACAGTTAGCTTGTAGGGTAGGAAAGACAGTTCCCTGACAGGGTGTTTCTTTTCCAGCCCAACTCCGAAGGGAGCCACAGCCTTTGCCTACTGATCTTCTCCCATTTACAAGACATGAGACCAAATTTACAGCCCGTTGGCATGGAAGGATACAATGGGGAATTAAGGGAACTAGTCAAGGGATTGTTTATTACAAAGCTGGTAGGCATCTAAGGAGGACACTGAACTCTACAAGGAAACACTAGCACTCATTTACAAACAGAACTCAGCATTTTTATTCATTGATTGACTTCCTGCCAGTTTTGATATTTGCTACCACCAGAGAAGAGCGTAAAAACACAGTACAACATTGTTAACCAGTTAGGAAGGCTGGAAAGGAAAGCAAATCCCAGTACAATTGCAAGTAACTTGGTGGAGTTTAGACTTAAGAGAATGGATCAGCAATGAAGCAATAAATATGCTGCTGCACTGAACCAACAGGATGTTCACTAAGTTTGTGGTTTATTGCATTACAGTTTAAATGTTATCCATCATCATACATTTGTTCACCAACCAGGTAAATGACACTTTTTCATACGTTATATGCTAAATGGCTAAAATTATGCAGTAGCTGGACTAGACTAGGACTAGTAGAGGTAGATATTGAATGGGCAGTGCCAGGCAGAAATACTTTGTAAAAAGTACTTTTTTGTTATGAACAGTTAGCAGATGGAACATTTTCAATTAAAACAACAAACATCTTAGGAAAGCTATTCTAAGATGCTTTGGATTTTCTAGTAATATTTCTCTTGCAATATTCTTACAAACCCTTTGATACGGTCCCCTGTAAATCTTTGTCCTCCCAGTTTTCTGCCACGATTTACTTCAAGACTAACATACAAAGCTAGAATCTTTGTAAACGTACTACCATTGGCTTGTACCACTCAAAGTAATACACATTTACAGCTTCCTGGGCATGGGAAGACTGCATTTATAGTATTTACAGCTTCAGTAATCTTTCTAGTAATACAAAAGCTATTTTATACTTAATCTAAAATGGGATTTCTATTATGCCACCTCCTTAGAACCCACTTCAGTCTCCTTTTGCTGAGCTGCTCTATCAATTGCTCCTTGCCATTCTCACTGCTGGCTGTGTGCTCTTGGGAAGAAGAGTCTCTGCCCAAACCAGGCATTAAAACTGGGGTTTGTAGGCTGCAGCTTTAATTTCCAGGAAATAAAATTATGACAACATGACCATGAGTTTTGTAAAAGTATATGCTTTTTGCTCCTTGTAACATCTAGGAACAATTCATAACTGTAACGGTCCCAGAAGCAAGAGTCTTTCCCCAAGCTCAACAACCATTTTCCTCCATCTGGAACTTTCATTAATGAGCTTGTAGACTGCTCAATTCCGTACTGATATGACTAATTATACTACATTTGCATAATTTTCCTCCACAGAATCCCAAAGCAGTATGTTACCAGACAAGCATAACTCTTACTTCCACATAGCTCGAGCTATTTGACATTGCCACTTGGGTACAAACTCTGTTTTTAGAGAAAACTTTCTTAAGGGGAAAAGACAGGGGAAAAGACAGGGGAAAGACTTCAAAGCTAGCTAGCTACCCAGTACAGAACACCTACAGAAACATATAAAGCAATCAAGAAAACGGAAAAATAATATAATTTCAATTCAGGTATATTGAGCTGGATTATTACATCAAGTAGTTTTGTTAGCATTAGTGGCACCCATTCAAAGCACAGCTGTGGTGGTATGCGATGCTAGCACTGCAGAATGATGGCACCATTGCTCGAACCCTCAAAGGCATCATGCTAGAGAAGGATCTTAAGTTTTCTCATTTGAACTTGCTCACATGATACTGAAACTGTATTTGCACCTCTGGTTTCTCAGGCCTGATCTCACCCTACTCTCATCAACATTTTCTTTCTATGAAGTCACCGACAGCGTCTGTCTGAAGAGCAAGGTGCTACACCAACTTCCAGGGTCTACTGTGCAGCTGGAGCACCTCCAGACCTGGAAAAAATAAACCAAAGCAAACACTAAAGGAAGATTTAATAGGCTAATTATACATACCTCATCTAGCCCTAGAGAGCTCCCTGGGAAACTTGGAATTTTCTCCCTATGCCAGGAGAAAAACTGAGCAACAAACTTCCTTCTGATTTCTGGCTGACACACCACACATCAGGACATGATTCCTCCCCTATGAACATAGAAGTATTTAAGACCTCTACTGAAAAACAACACAACTGTAGAAAAATATAGATGCTTTTAAGGCATTTAAGATGCAAATAAATGAGTTACTGAATTTTGAGACTATTCTACCTGTTTGTTTACACATACCACATGTCTGAATGCTCTGGTCTCTGAATGAAAAAAGTGAATACTTCACCTGTCACCTTGGAGCAAACAACGACTTCCAGTTACTTACAATTTAAGTCCACTTCTGACTCTGGCATTGCTTCATGCAACATGCATTTGCACCATCTACACTCTCTATATAGGGAAAATTTGTTTGAACTTTTTCCCCACCCCCAGGAAAGATACCCATGGCATATGTCATCACCAGAGGCTCCACTGATGGTGAAAACATCTTTCTTCAGTGAAAATCATGAAGAATCGAACCACATCAAGTCATCAGTTAGCCAATGTTCTAGGTCCCTCTTGACCACGCCTGCAATCCCTGCTCACCTGCTTTGTCAGCCAAGCACCAATGATTACAATTTTGGATCTCAGCACGCAAAGGAGTTCGCGCTGCAGAATGGCATTCTGTGCTACTACTTTGCAAGACTCACCGCCTTGGACTACAACTTCATTTCCAGCTCTTAAAAACTCTTCCTCAGAAGTTAGCATTGCATCTGACAGGGGAGATGCGAAGATGAAGGAATAGCAATTCCTTTGCCAATTAAAGAAGCACCTTCTTCGGGTAAAACTCTTGACTTAGTTTCATTTCCCAGGACTGCAGTCTTCTGGAAGGAAGAAGGATGAGGAACCTCTTTATCTGAAAGCATCCTCTCTGAAGCACTATGGATGCCTTTCAGCAACGTTATGAAAAAGTGTCTTTGGGGAAATCACAACAGATGTCCATATGGAGGCTTCCAGAAGGCCCACAGAAATATCCTTTCCCACTTTGATAATGAAAGAGAACAAGTAACTTCTTGCTTGTAGTTCATGTATTTCAACACAAAAACAGGCAGTGAAAAAGTGCCATTTATAGGCAGCGCCCAAAAAACCAGAATTTGGGAAAAAAAATTGTTTGATACAATTCACAATCTCTTAAAAAGAGTGAGCACTCATCTGCCTCCAGCTAAGCGTCAGAAACCAAGAAAACGGCAGCAATACTCAGAGGCAAGGCCAAAAGCTCATAGCTCGTGTAGCCAAGATTGAACCATCTTCAGTAGTTGCAAAAGACATGCAGTCCAAGTATCTCAGGCTGCAGAAAAGACTGAGATCTAGACATAAATACCAGAGTCAATTAAAGGCTCTGTAGGTATTCTAGTCCCTAAAAGCCCAGCAGATTAAATATACAAATATAGCAATACAACTTACATTTCCGACATGAACTACACTGCAAACATACACAACGATAGTCTAACCATGAAAAGAAAGTGGTACTCAATATACAAGAAACAAAAAGCTGTTCTTCTGACAGTTAGAAAACTACAAACCCCATTAAGTCTTCCTGGATTTCTTAACTGTATGTGTCAATCACTGAATTCCACAATGTGGAAGAGGAAGGCTGTGTATCCACATGACAGATACTCTGTAACTGAACTCCTGCAGCAAAGAAGGCACTCACTTTATAAGCTGTAGTTTATTTTCTGCTCTGTTTTATATGATGAGCCTATAAAAAACACATTTGAGCACTTATCTATATTATTAACACAGTAGACTTGTAGACTGAAGCTTGACTTGGAAAATAAAATTCAATGTAACATCGGTGGAACTTAAAAGCCAAGTAGTAAAGCATTCTGTGTTATAGGACTTCCCAGACATTCAGTATTTACATATAATGCATTTGCACTTTATACTTAACAACCACCCATCAGCAGTGACATTATTAGTGTAACGGGACAGCACAGTAAGCCAACCCTGAGCTGCACTCTAGTGAACCCATTCATTTTCAAAGTACAACAGAGATTGGTTTAAATATTCACACATTTGTTTTTCAAAACGTTTTATTGCATTATATTTGGTACCTTATGTTTGACAAAGGAAATTACATCTGTAACTGCAGGAATAAGAAGCTGGTCTGTTATTGAAAAAAAAAATCTTGGGCCCCTTAAAAGTTACAAAGTCTTGGGCTTGCCTGAAACAACTGAGCAAGAAATATATTCTTAGAAATGTAGGGCTTCAAGTATTACAAACCTGTGACACTGTGGAAAAGTTCCAGAGGTATCTAAACTGCAGCACTTTTTTTTTTTTTTTCTGCATAACATGAACAAGGCCTGCTGAGGTTTTAAACTATTAGTCTCTTGATCAGTCAAAATGGTAGTCAGGAGTTCTCCTCTTTGCAACTTCAAGCCATAGTATGTTCTCATTTTGTTTCCACCCTATGTGAAAAATGCATGCTATCTTTCTAATTAGTTGGTGCCACATCACAGTGCATAATTTTATTTGGTTCTTGCATTACAGTTTTAAAAAGTTTGGCCAACCTATGCTGATAGGTTCATCTCAAGAACAGCAATGTTGATTCTCCCCACCCGCCCCCCCAAGTTCAATTCAAAGAGAGAGATCGTTTTAACTGGTTCCTTCAGTTAAAAACTGTGGTGCAAGAACACCAAACTGATCGTGTACAGTGAATTTCAGAGACACAACAAGCTTATTGAACACACTATGTTTCTTAATTCTGCTTGATATCCGTATGTCCCAGCATCCACAACATAACATATATGTTGCAGGTTTCTCTGTATATTCTGATTCACATTGCATACTTCCTATGGACAGAATCATCCCCGTATCAAAATCAGTCAGATGCTAAAGCCCCAACAACTCTTTGTGCTCAGTGAAAGAATCCAGTGCTAAAACAGCATTTTTGCTGTCTGAGATAACAGTAATCTCACAAGACAAATTTAAAGTAATATTTCTGCCACACACCTGCTCTGAGGGCTACACGCCTCCAGATTTCATATAAATTAGTTTAAAAACATGGGTAGGTAGGTAAGGAGAAGGGGTTTTTTTCTTCAATTTTAGCAGCTTTTAATTTTTAAGAAACCGAACAACCTATATCCAGTAATATGTTAGATATTTTATATATATACTTTGTCAGCAGGATAAAAAAAAGTAAAACTATTTGAAGGCAACATTTTTTTTCCTTCTGTTCTCTGTGTAAGTTAGAACAATTCAGCAGGTGCGTGACAAAAATATTATACACCAGATATGGTCCAATGTAATTATTTTCCAATAAAGTTGTTCATATTTCATTGGCCAGTTCTTCAGGTTCTGCAGAACTATCTCCATTAACTGTGATCTTCATATCTTCTTCATATCCAGGGGGCATGAAAGCCAAAGCGTAAGGGAAAAGCTTATGACAATTTGCTCTGTAAGTTTCAGATGCTTCTTTACAGTCTCCAAGGCTACCGTCACACAAAGCTTCTAATACCTCCATACAAGTCTAATTAAAGAGAAAAATAAAGAAGTGTTATGGTTTCTTAAACATCCATCTGAACAGTCACAAACCAGAAATACAACACTACAAAGAAAAACTCCAAGTATTGTTTTCAGTTTTCTATCAATATCAAATGGCTTTTTTTTAACTAGAGACAGGATGAATTACCAGTATAGTCTGATTTGGAATAATGCAGTTTAAAAAAGGATTTAAAAACATCTAGAAATCTTGACTGAAAATGAAAATACTCATTTGTCACTTGTTCCTTATATTCCTTAAAAGAAAAAAGTGATTCTTACTAGCTGGCAACCAAGAACCACACTTTACTTGTAAACAAAAGTGTTTTATAGGTTTGCAGTACACCCCCTCCCCCCAATTTTGGGATACACTGAGCATTTCGGCAATATGTAACGTGCATTTGAATTTTAGTGTTTACAAATAAAAACAGTGAATCCAGAATATATAGTATTATTTCCTAATAATGACTTTTGTGAATGTGCTTTCACACAGAATTGGAAGAATTGTGGAATATAATTAAAAGGGAAAAATACCATCAGCTGAATAATCATAATTAGATGTGAAAACATTCCTGGTGGAGAAAAAAGCCAACATTTTTACATTTAAGGATATGTGACTTACTGAAGTGTGTCTGTAACTAGTGAATCAAACCAAATTACTCGGGTATTATCGCATCCTTCAGATATACCTGCAGCTTCATATCCATTTTTTGTTCATGATTTAGAAGAGAAAAAGGAGATTTCCTGTTGTTTTTTTTCCAACTTGCATTACAAACATGAGAAACCAAACTGCTGAGCTTCACTAAAGCCTGTCAGCATTTAGCATCTGTCCATGTCACATATGCTAGCATTAGCATAGTAAGCTGGTCTTTTTCCACTCCTCTGACATTTACTATAGCTTTTATTTGTTCTGTGTATTGAGATTAACTGCTCTGCCCTCCTGCTATGAAGTTTTCTTCAACAACCCCTTTTCTTCACACTGGCATCCACAGAAGGTCAAACAGATCTAGATTTATGCCTGTAACGTGCCCTGAGACAGATGGGCTTTACTAAAATGAAATGTAATAAATTTGATCTCTTTGCACATGAGAATACCTTTCAATGAATACCTAGACTCCTTCCGATTCTCATTTTTTTTAGGGCACTTTCAATTTCCCATCTAAAAGTTCAGTAGAACTCCAACTCTTACTTTATGTTGGCACCAAGAATGCTTAAATTGAACTTTTTCAGTTTTATCACAATGCTGCATACATCATCTTTATACACTGCCGAGTCAGTAAATGCTTCTTGGGGTCCTACCAAGATAACACCTCTAAAACAACCCAGCATTTTTGGTTACATTTTAATATTTCCCCAGTCCAGTTCCCAGAATCCCACTCTCAGCAAACACAGCTGTGAGGCAAAAAGAATCCTGTTGAAGGCAATTTAATTTTTTTCCCCCTAAATCTATTAATAATCTGTCTTAAGCTCTTTGAGACTGCTCAAACAGTAACACAAAAAAACCCCAAACAAGAAAACAGTTTATAAAAACTGCTAAATGTGTACTTAGGATATAAAAGACAGGAGTTTGTGTCCCATAACCTAATCAGCTAGAGAAAGGATCTGAATCTTTAACATCCTAAGCAAGTTTATAAATCATGGCAAATTGTCTTTTCTTGTCTCTTTTTTCCCCCCTCTGTTTTGTCCAAAAATTCTATTGTGAACTTAAAATCCTCCCCAATTGAAGTTCTGTTGAACCCTGTTTATTTTCAAAGGGCTATTTTTTTGAAAAATGCTGATTTTTGCCCACAAAAGAATAATTTTACTAGAAAGTTCACCAATTTTACTTGCAATAGATCTAAAAAAATTACTGAGTCCCCAGACATGAAGGACACAAAGAAATAAAAGTGCTAGGGGAACTGAGAGAAATGGAATGTCCTAAAGTTTGCACAGCCTGCCAAGGAATCTCTCTAGTACTTAATTAAATGTGCTGGACACTCTCACAGTGATGCCAAAGGAAATGGTTTGACTGGGATACAGAAATAGATTAGAAAAGCCTAGAAAAGAAACAGGACATTTTATTCCTTCTCTGCTTTGTCAGGTAAGGTTCTGACAGTGTGCAGTTATAGGAAAGAAAAACAAGTTTGTTTATTCTTCACACGAAACGTATGAAGATACTAAAAAAAAATTACCTTCCCTCAAATACTTTGAATTGCAAGTCAGAACTGACAGTCTTCCCAGTGAAGGCGGGGGAGCAGGGAAAGGGGCATGGTGGCAGTGGCACAGGGAGGTTTTTCCATGATCACCAGAATGGAGCAGTTTCAAAATTTGATAAGCTTTTTACTTAACTACACACTAAGGCCAAAATGTGTATATGCACCTTTTATTAAAACTAAGATAACTTTAACATCTTTCGCCATGTGAATTCTCTAGTGTTTAATAAGCTTTCCCATTACCTGCGGCAATAACATGGTTCCTGCTGCTAGCTAGCTATTTTCACGTTATGACAAAACTAGATTAATTTAAATGTGCGAAAAGGACATTAAACATTTCAGTTCAGATGAACCCAATACCCCTTCTCTCAACATGACAACCCAACCTCCTTATCATAAGACACAACAATTGGTCCAGTTTCCTCTTACCTCCATAATTTGCATAAAGCTTTCACAGACATACCAGAATTTGTTTACAATTTATAAATATGTGTTACCTGAAGATTTCTGTTAGTGAGGGATTCATCCAGGGTCATTGCCAGCTCCACCGCTCTTTTCTGACTGGAAGGTTCTAAATAGTACATCATTTTGGCAGCTACAGGAGGAAAAATAAGCTTCATCAGCCGGGGGATGACCAAAAACATCTTATATACAAATATAAAATAGAGACAATACAACCTAAGAGGGGATACTGAACTGCAGTAGTAGCAGAAAATGGAACCACTTGGAGCATTAAAGCTTGACACCCGAGCAAGTAGAAGGGTAGCTTTTAGACCACTATTCAATGCTAGACAAAGCATTAAAACAGATAGGCATTGTCTATGCTGCAGGGTAGGAGCATTTTGCAGCGTACCGTGGAGTCCCAGGCAGTGAAGGTAACAAATTAGACCTGCTGCAACACACCACAGTTCCCTCCAGCACCACTGCTCACATCTCCGCACAGAAACCGGGGCACAGATGTGTGCACACAGCTCTTGTTATAATACAGTGTCAGAACACAACCAGGACACAGTTCTGAGTACCGTGGCACAGATGTCGTTGAAAGGACATGATGCCAGAAAAGATGCAAGAGTAAACTCACTGCTTTTTGTGGCCAGGTCTGAGCCCAGACAGCACCACAACAGCAATGCTGCCCAGCTGGGTGGTTTATGTCCTGTTTCCCATGTGGTACCCACTGTAATGCAGTCACTATTCACAGACAGCCTTTTGTAACAGGTAACCAGCACCATCTACGCTCCTCTTGTTCGGCATACCAAGAGCTCTGGGTGTTACCTGGCTTGCCGAGCACTCAGCCTCTTCAAATACACATATCACAACTCAAAATACTACTTCACATACCGTAGCACATATGAACCATTTCACAGATACATCAAATACAGTTACAGTCTTATGATACATTCAGCATGCATCAGAAACGAAAACAGGGCAGAGAGGTTCAAAACTTTGTAGTTTAGCAGGATATAGGAAAAATTAAAGAAAACCACAGACAACCTGGTGGTCATGTCACATACACAGAATCATTAAAGTTGGAAAAGACCTTTAAGATCATCAAGTCCAACCATCAACCCAACACCAACATGCCCACTAAACCATGTCCTGAGGTGCCACATCTACACATTTTTTGAACACCTCAGGTGAAGGTGACTCCCCCACCTCCCTGGGCAGCCTGTTCCAATGTCTGACCACAAACCAAAAGGAGAAAAGCATTCCTGATGGAAAGTGATTTTTACATCACTGGTGCTGATACTGAGATGCCACTGCTAGATAAGCACAGAAAATAAAGCAGCAGGGCAGAAAGGATAAAAACAAAATACCTGATAACCTATGTGGTAGTGAGTCATAGTTCTTTTTAAGGAAAGCTTCATTGAAGTTCTTTGGATTAGTTGCTCCAAAAAGCCGATTCATTTCTTGGTTTAACACTGTTCTAACTGCATCAGGCAGATCCTTACTTTCGGATACTATTGAATTGGGGGGGGGGGGGGGGAAAAAAATTTAAAAAAGGGGAAAAAAAGGGGGGGAGAAAAAAATTTAATCAAGGTGAGCACAGGTAATAACAGTAAAATCTACATTATACATTTATTTTAATATTTTTCATGTTTAAATTACTAACATAATTGGAAAAAATCATGAAATTCAGAAGATAAGTAACTGGATCCGGTTGGAAAAAGCTGAACTGTGACAGTTTTCTGACACTTAGGAAAAGCCAAAGCCTTTTTACAAAGCCTCCAACACACTCTCCCCCTTACTGATTAAAATCTACTGGGCTCAAAGATTAAGGTCATACAAGTCTGTTCTTAAAGTCTGTATCTATTCTGTAGCTATCAACAGGAAGGGTGACCCTTGGGGCAAGGGAAGGGAGAGAATCCTCCAATCTTCTAACAGAAAGGACAGAATTCTAAGTCTAAGTCTTCTCCTCACACGCTGACACAGGCTGACAGCAGAAAAGCCAGATTCCTCACTCTGCAGTTTCAATTTCTTCACTTACTCTCTCCTTCAGGGGTTCACTATACTACTCAGTCTTAAAAAAGACTTACTAATACTTGGTGGAATAACTACTAAATCCAGCTGCAGTCATAACAAATATACTTAATTTTATGATGAATCAGTTGTTTAAAAAGCTTAAATACACATATCAAATATTTTTAATTAATTGTGCTAACAGTCTATAAACTAAAGATCAATGACTGCATGCGGGTTAGGCATCATCTGGAAGCATGTACAGATGAAGTCATATCAAACAGATACTTACCACTGCTGAAGAGATGAATCATACACTCATGAAGCCAAGGATGACTCGAATCAATAGCAAAGGCTCTCTTCACAGACTGAAGCATCAGAAGAAACTTCTCTGGAAAAGAAAGTGTTGGCAAATGTTCAAAAACCTGTGCCTGGGACTCACTGCATCATACTGCAGGAGTATTTAGTGTTTGAAATTAGAATGATCAGAAGAAATTAAAGCTAAGCGTACTGCAACAGCCATTTTTTCCAACATGTGTTTATTTAACCAGTGAATTAAAGTTGTTGAACTAGCAGGTAAATTTCAACATAGTAAGTTCTTCAAGCATAATATTTAACTGATACAAGAATTCAAGAGTCAAGTGTTTCAAAAGACCAGTTCTCATTAGCAACTGTACACCACTTCTTTAGAGTGCGGTTCTGCGAACTAGAGATACAAACAAATAACTAGGGCAAATGCAAGCTGGGAGAATTAACTACAGTCTCGTTGCTTATAGATTTAAACACAGCAAAGAAAGTGGATAATCACCAAATATTCAAGCTTTGTTTTTTCACAGACTGCACATGGCTGCAGTGTTGGTCCAATGAAAAGTTGTGTCTCTCGACAGGGACTGACTCCTCATATCTCATGAATAATTTTTGCTCAAATTCCAAGACGTATTTTTATGAACTGCAGATTGCTTCCTTTCATTAGTTTTCTCACCTACCTTTTCGAAAATAAATCTCAAAGGCAAAAAGATGTGTCTCTATTTTGTTCTTCACTAAATTCTTCAGGGGTGTTAAAAATTTAATGGCTTCTTCCAAAGGTGCTTCAACCTACAGATTCAAGGAAGTGACACACAACTAAGTCAAAGTTTAAACCTAATAACTCTACAACAGAATTAGCTATTTCTGAGCCACATCAGAGAGTTACTCTCATAAGGCAATGCATTAGATGCTTAGAACCTCTTCTGTTACAAATTTTGCGTCTTTCACTAAATATTAGTATCTAAACACAGACTGTCAAGTCTAAAAAATTGCTTTGTGGTGATTACAAATCACATTTTCCTACAGAGATACAAGTCTCTGCCTTCTATTGTACATCAGTAGTAAACACAGCTGCAGCTGAACCTGCATTGTAGTGGCCAGTATGGCTCCCCATGCCAATCTACACACATGGGCCTGAGATGTTGGTCAACAACTACTTTATGGCCATGACAGAGTCTTTTCATGGGAGCTTCAGACAGGTTCCTGAAAGCTGCCAGGTCACAGCGACATTCCCAGCCAACATACTAACAGCAAGCTTGAAGTAACTAGATATTGATCATGGTCTCCTGGTCTTACCTAGCGTAATCCAGTAAATGGACAGCTTTGATACATTAATTCTGTGCAAGGATTATTTACAGACAGATCTCTTGCATCTACAGGTCAGGGACAACTTGAACAAGAACTGTCTGTTGTATTCATAAAAATGTAAATCTGAAGGACAAGCTACTCTTTAAGAATCAGATAAAAAACTTAATTGTTGTCTGTCAGTAACAATTTAGTAATGTTGAAGCAATACACTTCATTGCAAATAACTCAGCTGAAGACAATGACAGATACCTTATGGAATTCCTGCTAACCATATACTACAGCAGTTTGAATAAAAAACCTGCATTATTTATATGTGCTGTTATGAGTTGGCATACATCAAGCACTTACATACACTGCACACTTAAACTATTTGGAACCTGTAATAAAACCCATTTCAAAGCTATGCCTTTAATGCCAAAACTACACACCCAAAGAAGTCTAGGGGCAGCTGTTTCAGGAAAACCATTTGCAAGTGACCAGTCAGAAACGATCTTCTGGCACTAGGAACCAACTGTATTTGGAAGTACCTACATCATGGTGTTAAATCTGGAGTATTCTTAGGGAAGATTTGCCAAAGGAAAGCATTATACAGCTGCAACTATCTCCTGTAATATTGGGGACTGCCTAGATTTTCCTGGGATATGCCATGACATCCCTGCACTCCAGAACTCAATTTCAATACGCACCATTGTGACCATTTCAATCTTAACTAGCACTGCAATTAGAGTGCTGATTCTTGCAACTAGTGAGCCCAACAATGGGAATAGCAACAATATTCTTAAATGACTAGTCAATTTTTTTTAAGTCACTTGCTTCCCAGCTACAGGGTGAAGTTCACTGCCTCAGCTTTCAAATACCGTCCCTTCATGAGTCAATGACATTCATTATATGTGTAATGTTGAAATACCAAACACCACATCTATCGGTACTTGGGTACTATACTACTATTACTATAAATTAATTTTTCCAGCCTACATGTAATTTTTTCATTATCTTTCCCCACATTTTCCAAGTGCTTTCCTGCTCCTTACAGGTACAACTTTTAGCACAAGAATAGTCTTCTGGGTCACTTTCCTTTTATGTATCTCTACAGTTATTAACCCAGATCTTAAAATACATCTCAGTCTAGTCTACTACAATTTCCAAACAGCTTCTTTATCCTTTTTCCCACCCCCCATTCAGAACAAATGCAAACAAATGCTGTTAAAGCATTCAGTGTTTCAATGTCTCCTCTTTCACAGGTTGTCTATACTTAATAAATAAACAAAATATTATGGGACATAAAGAGTGAATGATAATCACCTTACATACAGAATAGAAAGACTTCCATCCGATCAACTAGAAATAGGGTATAATCAACAAGTTAGTGCAATACACACATGAAGATAATTCCACCTATAGCAAATGTCTACGAATTCAGTCGCTGCCTTTGAGAAGTAGGCACAAAAGCTGTGACTTTGTATCAGTATCACATTACTGACAGTATATCCAACAAACTATTCCTAGAAAACAATTATTTTTAAAATGCCATCTGTGAAGATAAGCCACACAAAAAAATAAACAAGTTATCTGAATGGCTTTCAGACTGTATGTGTGCTCACTGTAACTTTTCTAGAAATTTCTATGACTTCATTATTACATTAGTAAGCACCTTTGCCAACTTCTCAGGGATAAGTTCTTCTTTCGGTCCTCCGATTTCTTCATCATCATCATCTTTCTTCTTTTTCTGATTCCTCTGTTGCTTCTCTTTCTCAGCATTCTTCTTCTCCTCCTCCAGCTGTGCTTTCTTTTGCGCTCTTCTCTGCTTATTTCGTAGCTTCTTTAGCTCCTTGTCAGACATATTTGCTGTACACATGCAAAGGGCAAAACCAAACAATGTTGATGTCCAATATTAACAGTCTCAATCAGCTGTCAAATACCATCATCATCTTTAAACCGTATCTACTAAATAGTAATGCTGCCATTACAGTTGGAAAAGATTATTTTACAGTCTACACCGCTGCTTTATAATTCACAAATTCCTTTGTGAAACTGGGGCAACAGGAATTAGAACAATAGTGTAACACGCTGAAGGCGGGACAAGCAATTACTGCGTGACTCCACAAATCCACTGCCAGGAGTAAAAGCGCACACAATACATATTGATTTATTCCTTAGGCATTACACAACAGAAGTTATGTTTAATGTAGTAATTAAATGGTCTTATATCTTACGTTTGATTCATATTTAGATCCTCTCCTCCCTCCAATTAAAGCATGGAAAATTAATTTAAAGCAAATCAGAAAGTGGCTACAAGAAATTCTGTTACACTTCTATGTGTCTTAATTTGAACATGAAGCCACACAAATGAACTGAGATGAGAAATATTAAAACTTGACCAATTCCTCCTGGGGGATTCAATAGCCTCTATTCATACCATCTGGGATGCCCAAAGCCATGACCATTTATGTA
>NW_010526830.1:14515-44984 GCF_000687285.1 Phaethon lepturus
GGTGGGGGGGAGGAATTCACAGACTTAAAACATTATTTTTGCATCGGAAGCAGGAGATAAGATTTAAGTCGCTACCTAGTTAAAGTTTTGCATACTGACAAAATGCTTAGAAAAAAGCTACCACTAAGCACACCTGTTTCAATCTGTGATTTCACAGACCAACAACCATAAGAATTCCATGCTTTCTCAGCCATTTCATAACACAAACATGTTTTTACTTAACAATTACAATTGTTACTACAAAACCATCATTGTTTTATAATAACCAAAATAAAAACACGTAGTAGTTTCAACTTTCAGTAGAACATCTACTTTTACATGCAGGCTAAGTTACAATTTGCCTACTTCGAGTTGTGACAAAACTCTTTTTTTTGGCTACTACAGTTGACAACTATAAGAATGCTGTATTTTCATAAAATACCAAATAATTAGTGAAACTGCGTATTTAATAAATCCTGAGGGTTGAATACCTGTATCAGCCTCATGTTCTTTATTTTCATCTGTTAAGGGATTATCATGAAGTTTCAAATATATTTCTATTGCAATTCGTGCTGCTTTGAAGTAGAATGGATGTTGTCGAAGTACATCTTCTAGTTTTAGCAAGTCCACATAAGACCTAAGGGTAATCTTCCTCATACAGTAAGTGTGAAAGTCAAACTGGTCATCTGTGATTTCTACAAAATGCTAACACAACATAACATAACATTATTTAGCAAGCATTAACAATCGGATATCAACCTTGACTTTTTAAATACACTCTCCCCAAAGGAATAATTTAGTAAAAGCCTGCTGTTTGACAAATACACCCTAACTTTTAGAAATGGTGTGAGTTAACAAAACCTTCCAAAAATAAAGTCATGGTGAAAAGAACCATGCCTTCAGGCATCTTAGGCAGAACCCATTTCACAATCTCTTAACAGTTACTACCTTCTGACAATTAGCAGTTTAAGGGACAAAGGTTCTACATTAATTGTATTTAAACAGCACTTGAAGAATTTTTCTTCTATGAACTCTTCTAATTTTTTCAGTTAGAAGTGTAATTTTGACGTCCATTAAATACTGTGGCAACAAATTCCACACTTAAATCACACCAGTGTGAGAGAGTACTTCCTTTTGTTCAAGATCTGCTTTCCTCATTGTCACCTGATGTCCCCTTATTTTTGTTTGAGAAGCAGTGAAAAGTCATTCCCCTCTTCAACTTCTCCATGTACGTACGATCTCATACAAGGTTATCCTAAACTCAGTTGTTGCTTGTCAAAGCTGAGGATAAAATATTAAACATGACAAGCTAATTGCAATCTCTCCATGTCAAAGTTACTCCTTGCACATATTTTACTAGCACATTTTAAAGGAGGTGTGATGTTCAGATGTAAACAGTACAACAGATTTGTGTAATGGAAGAAAAGTACTACTACTCTAGTCACTTAATTCCCAAACACTGTCCTTTTGGCTTCTGCTCCACACCAACACAGAAAATTTTGCAGCACTGTCTGTAACAGTTCCAAGATTTCTTTCCTGAGCAGCAATAATTCAGGTAAGACCTTTTACTACTTACGTATAGACAGAGAATTCTTCTTGTCACTCCTTCACTGACTACGCTGTTGAACATTACATTTCATGTACCATCTTATCATTTAGTATTGCGACAGTGCCGATGTTGCACATTTTATCAACTAGACTGCCTTAAGCATAACCGGCACCTCTGAAAGACTTAAGAAGCACCGCTTTTTCTTACAAAAGCTTTGTTGATGTTGTTCTTGAATACAACATATTTGTCAATCTTATTTCTGATCTTTACTACACCTTCAATCAATTAATCCAATAAATAAATAAATTAAATATAGTGACTTAATTCCTTCTGTAGAAATGTTTTTTAGGGTGGCCTAAGTCAGCTCTTCATTTGCTGACCTCTTCTGGTACCCAAGACAATCTGCAAGACTAGTAGCTTCTTACACAAATTCTTTTAAAAGAATTTAAAAGAAATTACAGAAGTTTATTTAAATGATTTGTGTGAACAGAATACGGTCCTGGAAAACCACTTTGTTGATTTGTTCTAATCTGAGAATATTCCACAGACTAGTAGTCCCCTCTGCAGAAAAGCATCAGCGTTGAAATCTTCTTAAGCCTCTCTATTTGCAAAGAGGTGTAGCTTCCTACTAAGTTCTTTTCTTTGAGCACTTAATTTGCACCCTCAGCTGCCTGGTCTTTTTTCTAGACCCTAACGTGCTTAAAAAAACCCAAATCCATACTTATTTTTTTACAAGTTGTGCACCCAATTTTTGTTGTCTGTCTTACTATGGATCCGCATTTAATGTGCAAGTATGCTCCCCCCCCCGGACTTGGATACAATTTCTACTTTAAGAAGTCTTTATGTTTCTAATAGCTTCTTTTAAGCTGTAGTTTAATTTTTTTTAAAGAAGGTATTTAAATTTTTTAATAGTTTTTTTTACATTTATTGTCTCCCTCTAAAATACAGTGGCTTAACAACAACCAAGGCAACATCATTACTTTAAGTATTAGTATAAGTATTCTCTTAAAGTATATATACTTATAAGTATTCTCTTAAAGTACACATACTCTTGGTTTGTACCCAAATATAGATTTTTACATACCCAGCCAAAAATAAGATTATTTGAGAGCTTTTTGTTCTTTCCTAGATTTTCAAATGACTTTATAGAATCTCTTTGTAATACACAGTTTACAATGACATTTTTAGGAAGAAACATTAACTTAATCAACTCGCAGCAGCCAACACGAAATGAAACCTCTCCTGAAGCCACATGAAGTATACTCATACTGCTCAGAAAAGAAATGTCTTAGCACAATAAACTTAAGCTAGTGTTTTCCAACCTAGGCAGTGTAACTAGATACGTACTCTCTCAATTTCATGGCATTTCTTAAGTGCTTCTCCAAATTTGTTCATTGCTTTGTAAGCTTGCGCACATTCTGTCTGAAACCACATGCACTGCATTTCATTCAAGTTCTCTACTGCCGAGGTTCCTTCCTGAAAGCAAAAACAGCATTATAAAAAAAGTCAGTCTCATTCAACCGTTTCTTTTATCTTATTCTAATTAAAAGCACAAGTAAAGAGGCTATCAAAAGAATGCTAAATTTCAAAATTGGAGCCCTGAAATTAAAAAATGCCACAGTTAAGACAGACTTGCTTTGTTCATTATTTAAAAAAAATTTCCTCTATGTTCCACTTATTAGGAGAGTCAGAAATACACAATGAATAGCCAGGTAGTGACTGTTTAACGATGACAGTTCTGCATCTTCAGGATAGGAGAGACAATCATTCAGTGTTTTTAATATTGTGTGCACAAATAACACATTGCAGCATGAAGAAAAATGGCAGAAAAGTTCCAGCATGTGGCATGACACAGATACCTGCAGGGTTTTTTAGTTTGTTTTTTAACTAAAACTGCCATCTGTGTCTTCCAGAGACCTGCTGATTGAGCTAAGCGTAGTAACTGACAGTAGTAATAGCTTATTTCTTATGCGATCAGTACCAGAGCGCAGTGGCCCAGCCAAAGGAATACTGGAATACAAAAGGAATGACAACTTCTGATTCAAAAAAGGAGATTACAGTTGTCTTTCCAATCTAGTATTTATATATACTTGCATAGATCTGTAGAACTTATTATATGCCTTTGAAGCTTAATGTCGCAGTGGATGGAGCCATTCTGACTTTACACTGATCCTGCAAAAACCAGGCTATTCAAGAATCAGCCGAGAGCCAAAGCTGGGAAAATGACAGATAATACTCAAATGGAAGGGTAAGGAGAATGTCCCAAACGAGAGACAAAGGCAGTCTTCAAATAAGTCTGATTCAGGCAGCTAAAAATCAGAAAAATTGTTCCTTCCATTTTCATTATGCTCTATTTATGTCTTCTTTAATTACTGTTTTTTTAATTAGGAACCTTGTATATTTCAGCATGAGACATAAGATCAAAAGAAGATGTAAGAGACAACACAGAGCAAACATCATCAAATTCTATTTTTAAAGTTCAGTTTTGGGCAACTGGTATGCTTGCTTTTTTTGACATCTTAAAGCTGCTTAAGGCATTGAGAGAGGTCAATTAACCCAGATTCATAGCAGTTTTGCATCAAAAAACCCCACATGAAGCTACTGAGCTTATATGAAACAGAACTTCCCCTCCCTCCATGTTTGCCTGCACACAGCCTCCATTTCACAAAATTCATTCAGCTTTCCCCCATAAGAGAAAAATGGGACAACAGACAAAAAGGATTACCTCTGCAGGTAGGTTCCAATAGCTTGTTTCCTGCCTCCTACTGACAACACATTAAATGATATTGCCAGTATTCTAAAAGCTATCATTTGCCAAATATTCTGGAAAGACTATACAGCTGTTTTGACTTTCGGTTATGAAAGAATAACAGCAAGAGAAGTCAATCTAAAGAGTAACCAACCTGTGAGACCATCAAACATATCAGAATAGGTTACTGCAGGGACAAAAAGCTGATGCATTAAATTAAGCAATCTGCATAATGCAAACTTTTTATGCCAGCTAACTGGTCATGGGTAAGCAGCCACAAAAAAGAAAAAAGATACAATAAGCATCTTTCCTTTGTTACTGTTAAACGTGGCCTTAGGGATGAAAGCTTGTTCACAAAAGGAAGACATCTCAGAAAGACTCTCACCTAGTAGCCACCCAGAAATTTCATGACAAGAGAAGTCTGAATTCTCTAACTTACTGCCATTAGGGGGGAAAAAAGAAAACACACGGGCAACTTTATCAGATCTTTCAAGGATCCTACAGAATCAACATTAAACCAAATGACTTCTCAAAAATTATTTTTTTCAAAGTAGTTATCTCTAAAACAGACATGCTGTGTTTTTCCTACCTGGCAAAAATTGTCAAATCCAAGCTTTAGAGTTTTCACTTAATACTATGGAATCACGCTTACCCAAGATTAATTGAAACACTGATACTGACTGCCATTAGCAAGCAATCATAGTTGCTCTGAAACAGAACTTAAAGGTTACAGTAAAGGTGAGTGGAAAGTTAACACAAAAAGTTATTCCACAAGTGATTAGGCTCACATTATTCAAAAGAGCTATAGTTAAATGCAACAAACCCTCGTAAACTTAGAACACATTTCTTCTGCTTCTTTAATGGAGTTTGCTTTCAACATATATTTTGCACATTTGGAGTTGATAAATCTGTCTGCTGTGTCCAAAGCCTGAGCTTCATCCATCCACCTTGCTGCTTCTTTAATATTTCCAGCATGCTTAAAGAGACAGAAATTCAAGTTAGATTCAGTAATTATAAACTATGCATGTTTTACTCACTGTTTAATATAATTAGGGGATGTTTCATCCAAGGGATGGAACACCTCTCCTATGAGGACAGGCTGAAAGAGTTCAGGTGGTTCAGCCTGGAGGAGAGAAGGCTCCAGGGAGACCTTACTGCAGCCTTCCAGTACTTAAAGGGGACCTACAAGGACAGACTTTTTAGCAGGGCCTGTTGCAATAAGACAAGGGGTAACGGTTTTAAACTAGAAAACAATAGATTTAAACTAGATAGAAGGAAGAAATTTTTCACAAAGAGGGTGGTGAAACCCTGGCACACGTTGCCCAGAGAGGTGGTGGATGCCCCATCCCTGGAAACATTCCAGGTCAGGCTGGACGGGGCTCTGAGCAACCTGATCTAGTTGAAGATGTCCCTGCTCACTGCAGGGGGGTTGGACTAGATGGCCTTAAAAGGTCCTTTTCAACCCAAACTATACTATGATTCTACAATTACTTATTTTTTAGACATTTTAAAATAAATAGCTTCATTCAGGAAAGCAACAGACCTTTAAAGAAAAAAAGTATAGAAATTACTTTCCCTTGTTATGGAATTACAGGTCTTTTGGCACTAGATATTTTTCCTGAAAATGCTTAAAGGACACTTTGGATAATGATATTCTGATACAATATCATAGTGCAGTTGAGAAATTGTTTTCAAGTAGTTAAAAAAAAGTGGCGGCCAAGGCAAAAACAGGTAGAAGACACTTGAAACATCAACTGAATTTATTTGTGTAATTTTTAATATGAAGAATATAATTGTAAACTGAGAATTCACACTTTGCAATATACTTGTCCTTTATTGACTTAAAAATCTTCATAGGGAGATGCTTATTCATACGCACTAAAAAACCCAAGTAGCCAAACAACACCCTTATCTAGAAACTCACTAAATCTCACTAAGTAATTTTCCATGGATTATTCATGTGTCTGGCTTAATACAAGCTTAACACTTCAATGTTCACTTCAGAAACATTACAGGACAGTATAAGCATATGTAAAAGTCTTCCACCATAACAAACAAATAACCTCTGGTCACTAAGAACAAGCCAAACTTACCTTATAGATTTTTGCCTTCACGAGGAAGAGTTCTATCAAAGTAGGTGTACTTTCTATAGCAGCATTTATATATTCTAGAGCCAGGGATGGCTGTCCAATTTTATCATAATGTTGAGCCAAATAATATTGGACCCAGAGTAAAGTGGTTGGAGGTTCTTCTTTACCATCATCTGGAGGGAGAAAAATAGAGGGAGTTGTTTTGTTCAGTTCATTAAAACAACACTGCCAGAAGCAGAGGGCTATAAAGCAAGCTACTGAAGTTAATTCTGAATTTGTATCAGGCTGTCACAGCAGACCTGGGGAGTGTTTTCAAACACCTGAGTCCAGGTAAATCCACTAACTTTTAAGTTTATGTTTCAACAAGACCTAAGCACATACTGTTCCCTTCCCTTACCGTGGTTTAAAGGGAAAGGAAAAGTGAGTTAGTGTGTCAGAAGGGAGTCACATCTTGTGCCAACTAGTCCCTCAACGCAGCTTAGTACATGATGTGGAGTTCTTATTTAAAACTATTTTAGACAAAGGGTATAGCAAAAAGTCCTGCTAAACGCAAGTGTTGCACAGAAACAACGTAAAGGATCTCAGTACATTCAGCATTTACATGTTTTCAACTCATAGACTTGAATATTTTTAAACAAAAAAGGCTGTCTGTTTGAAGGTAGAAGCAAAATCTTTTTGACAAGTTTACGATCACTGTTTGCCTAAATGTATCCTAGAAAACACTCCTACACACAAGTCACTTTTGAAAGTGAGAGCGCTGTTTGAAATCCAAAATACTACCAAAATCTTAAAAGCTCATTTCACTACTCAATTTTGACTATGAAGCATAGCACCTTCCAGGGGGAAAAGAGCGTGTACGGGCTCTAGTTCTGCCAAAAGGTTCTGGTTCTTCAGTTTATGGTATACCTTAACCATGCAATTACATGCATTTGTTCATTTTAAGGTAGCAGAAAATCGTTTATTTGAATGAAATTTAATATCAAATATTGAATTGATCTGAAATAACAGTAAGCCTTTTCCTTAAATCAGAAAAGGGCAAGGGCGTTTGAAAGGCTTGGACAAATTCAAACAGGTATCGAGAGGCTATATTGTAGCCTATAGCATTAAATTCAAGGGAAAAGTGTAACAGGCAACTTAGATGAGAATTTCATATCAAAGTATTGCATTAATGTTTCTGTAAAGCAGGGAAATAACTGGCTATAATTTCAATAAAAATGTCTTTAATAATTAGGATTATCCTGTAAAGTTTTAAGGTATATTATCATCCATGCTATATTGATTATTACACCATTATAATTCACCTACCAAAATTTCAAGACTACCCTCTGTTGATATTCTACGTAGAAAATTTTTTTCTTGGACATTTTCTGTTATGAAGCAGTTGGGCAAATGACTAAAAAAACTATCATAAAGCTACCCGAGAGGAAACTACGAAGGCTGGATTCAATACATGTAGGTCCATACCTCACAACAAAACAGCTCTCAGTCAAAACCTGAAAATGCTTTTTAGCTCTCAAACAAAACCCCCAAGAACACAAAACCCAGCCCCCACCAAAAGCTCCAAAACCCTCTCCCACCTGAAGACTCTGTTTTTGCTTTTTATTTGACATTTCTTCAATTCAAGATTTAACATAGCCTTCAAATTTCAGTTTCCTGGACAATGATAAACTCAAGCCTTGAAAATAGAATACTTGAACTCAAAACCACAAAGAGATGATCAAATTCATGGATCCAGCAAAACTTTTAGAATAAGTGACTAGATTTTGAGTACAGACTTCATATTTGACAGTTTAAATCCATTCTAAGGATGGCTATGGTTCAGTTCTGTATTGGGGGTGAACCCCATCAATTTCTTCACTCCCCACTGATTCCTTGCCTCTGAATGGTCACATAATGCTTACACCAGGCACTACTTTCATGAAACATGCTAGTCTTGGCACTCACCATTTGGGTTAAATAACCTGCAGCTTCTTAGAGAGGTTTCATAACCTATCACAAGCTCTTCTATGATTGCCACCTACACATGGAAGACAAGACAAAAACAAAAAATCTGTGGGCAAGATGGTATTTTATTTCAACTTGAACTACTTGGTGTTATCCAAACTAGTTATTTTTCGTCAGAGAATTCTGCAATATCCTGAATTACAATACATATGGGAATGCACTCAATCTCACCTCTTTCTTTAACAAATTAAGACCAAGCCTCCCTGGGTTAACACTTACACAGCTTACAATTAAGTAAATCTTAGCTTTCTACATGTACCAACTTAGCACAAAGCTACGTATGCTTGTACCTATTTCTTCCTAGAAATATTAGGCCATAATATACAACAGTTCTGATGGACTGAGTTTCTTCATCTCCTTAATGTATCACAGCTCTGAGGTAGATCATGTAAAAAGTGGGGGGGAAAACCTACCTTCTCCTTGTCTTTATATAATGACCTCAAAGTATTGAAGACTGGTGGGCAACCTTTGCTGAAATTCATCCTTAGAAACTTGTCCAGACATTCCTTAAACTTTTCACCTTGAGAGGAAAAAGACCTGTTGATTTTGTTTTACCACACATTACTTGTCAATTGCAGACTGTTGATGCTGTTAAAACATTACTATCTAAGAAACATGAGTGTTGATCACTACCTGCTCAGCAAAAATGCACTTACCCGACAAAAAGTTTAATGGTAATCTTCTTGGAACTAGTCCCCTTGGGTATTTAGTCCAGGCCTCTTCATAGATCTTTAGCCTCTCCATCATATTAGCTGGAACAGAATTTTACAGTTTACTTTTTCCTTCCTTTTGGCAAGAAGGGAAGAAGGGGCGGGGAGTGATTTATATCTGGTTAAAAAAAGAATCAGAATATATAGCACCTAATGGCTACATACTTCCTAAAGAACACTAATTTCCATTTTATTCTTCTTAAAACTGCCATACTAAATGATTTCAGATATTCAGTATCTGTAAGTTCCTCTTCCAGCAGTGGAAGACTAACTGCTTATCTCTCATCTTAAAAAGAGCATCTGCCTTATCGCTGCGCTAAAATCTTGAACAAAGAAAACCATTCAGGAAATTACGCCTGTTTTTTCAAAACCTGTATTACCTACAACATAAGATTAAGATAACAGAGACAGTAGAAGAAAAATTCTAAATCAAAACTGTCTAAGAAATAATTCTCTTCTTTCAACCATGCACAAAAAATACTGCATTTTTTTGTTGTTTTGGTTTTAAATAAGACATGGTAACAACAATACAAGAAATACTTGCAGCCTTTCTTAAAAATAAAACATCATGATGATATGTCATACACACTATGCAAAAAGCAAAATTTAAATGGAGATGTTTTTAAATAATAGTTTTATTATTTAAAGCGATACAAGTTTTCAACAAATATTATAAATTCCAAATGTGCAGGAACAGCTTATTTACCGCAACATATCAAATAATTACCTGGTTTAAGTGCCTTTTCTAGGCCTTTGTAGTAGGCCCAGTTTTCAGGATTTCTTTCTTGCAGTCCTCTGTAGACTTCAACTGCTTCTTCAAGTCTGCCAAGCTGAAGCAGGAGTTCTCCTGTGTGAAATCCAAAAAGTTTTAAATTAAGGTAACAAGATACTGAAGCTGTGTAATATTAATCACTTTACGGTAAAGTATTAGGTAATCCGTAACTCCATGTAGATTCTAATTTCTTAGAAAAAAATGATCACAGTGGCATCACAAACTAGCTGACCGATATGCTTTTATTCTGGCAACAGGTGCAATTACAATAGAATTCTACAACTCAGCCAGTAACTCTTGAAATATACTTGAAAATTTAATGTTAAAAGCAAGATGCATGTGTGTTTTTCTCTTATTGAAGCGACTGGTTACTTAAAGCGCAGTTTTTACTACAGGAGGCAATTAAAAGCAGTACACAGTATGTCAACGTATATAGCATCTTGAATATCAAATTGAAACTGCAGAGCTGCAAATAAAAGAATGGTTCTTCAGTCTGGTATTTCATAAAATTAACTTCAATGTTTTAAATCAAGACATTGATCTGATTAATGAATTCTCAAGATTCTGCAAGCAAGTTTCCTTTTAATAACACTTCATTACAAGACACAACTGTTAAAAGTAAAGTCTAGGTCTAACAACTGTATAGAGCATCTTTGCTGATGTTGTAGTTGGAACAAAAGTCAACCTCCCATTTCACAATGGGAAACAGTATTTTACAAAGCTTTGCCATTGGCAAATGTTAGGCACTGAAAGATTACACACCAGAAGGTAATAGTGTCATTCTAGATTAAGGTAAAATTTTCTCATCCATTTTCAAGAGGAAAATGTGAGTCAGCATTAGCTCTCTTCTTCCCTATGTCACGCAATCGACACGTAATTTTGTGAAGAGATGCTGCTTCCCACACAGAGAGGATAACTTGAGGACTACATGCTGTATCTAATGCCAGAGAAAACATTAATAGTTCACTCACTGAGAATGACAGAATCTGGAAAATAAACTTAAATTCCTTCTCTGAGGTGGAAGCTACAATTTTTATCTAATGGTGGCAAATGCCAATATGATTTTCAGTGTTTCTCAGTTGTACTTCATCCACAATAGCTTTTGCACATGCATTTAAAATTTGTAGACAACACTCATTTATTAGCAGGCTTTTCTGTAGTAGGCACAGCAGCTAAGATAGACCTACCAATAAAACAGCAGCTGTGCCCCAAAAAATTAATCAGTTGTACCCTGTTGAAAGCACACAGACTGCAAAGAGTATTTCCATCCTTTTTTCTGGTAACTTGCTAGAAGGTTGTGTGTGTGGGTTTTGTTGTTGTTGTTTGTGGGTTTTTTTTTGTTTTGTTTTTTTGTTTTTGTTTTTCCCAGAGCCCTATTTGAAAAAATCTTATTTCAGTGCCAGCCTTGGACCTTCATCAAAAACTGAAGAACACATTGTATGTCAAAAGATCTTTCAGATAAAAGATAAGTCATACAAAACACCGCCTCCCCCCCCAACTCTCACAACTATGTCTGAAAAATGGTCTGTGATAGTAGAATCCCTAAATCCATTTCCTTTTATAGGCAAACCAAGTGATGTATTCAGCAGCAGTGGAGAGTCACCTGCAATCATTTTCCTTGAGGAAGTACCACACACCTTCCATAACACCATCACTACTCACTTCCTTGGTTCTTTTTGCAAGACAGTGAGATTACCGTTAGCAGGAACAGGGAGCTAGCTACATCATCTACATGAATAATATTGCAGAGTAAAAAGATTTCTTCTCTTTGCTTCAAGCAATCATCCAAACGGATTCCTGTGTGGGCCGCGAACAAACAGTACCTTCGATAGATTGGAAGTTTCACAGAAGGACTGTACAAGCATCAAGCAGAAGAGGAACAAAGCATGCTTTGAAAAAGCACACCTGTTAATGGAGCTGTAAGAATGAACTTCTATCGCTGTGTAATTCCGGCTATGGAATACATGATACAGTATTATATTGCTGTGTTATAATATTACACACTAGAATTATAGTAATACAATAACAGAAGCCTGCATTGGGTTGCCCAGCTAAAGAGCCTATTTCCATACACTGCAAGAGTGATGGAGTATAATTAAAAGCCTTCTACTTCGCTAAAGAAGATGGTGCCCTTTCAGCAAGAGGTCTCCCTGTCAGGACCGCTATCAAAGCTATAATGGCACGGACATCAGTTCAGGATCATCTGTCTGAAATGCTCATCAGCTCAAAAGTTTCAGAATGGTATGTGTGTACTCTACTGATGTCTTATCAACCTGGGAGAGGAGTATGACAGGAACCGTACAGCTGCAAGACAGCTGTTTACCACAGCAAAATTAAATAAATTAATCTAAAAACAAATCAAAGATGAAGTTCCAAAAGATGGGAAAAGCTGACAGTACAGACATTCCATTGTATACTATGTGTTTAAATGTAACTTCAAAAATTAATTACCTTTTGTTTCTTCAACAGCCAGTTTATCACAGATCTGCTTTTCATAGGTACAAAGATGCTCCAAGGCTTCTTTATATAGTCCTGCCTCCCGGAGGACTTGATTTTGATATAGCAGCAGTTCGCTGTACTCATAGTCCACTTTATCAGGTGATGTCTACACAGGAAAGCAAGACACATGAGAAAGTTCAGCCTTCAGGAATGCATCTGGAATTTAATTCATTTGACTAAAGAAACAGCATAAAGTTTTCACATCATGAAAGGAAGCAGTGTTTTATTTTTGGTTTAAGCAGCAATCCATACAGGAATTTCATGTTTTCCTCTTACCTGCTGTGTCTTCCTAAATTCCTCTAAAATTTTTGCTGCCATTTCATAGTCTTCCAGCAGATGGTAAGCAATAGCATAACCAATCCATGATGCTCGCTGTGCAGGTCGGAGCTGAAGCAACTGGTATCTTGTTTCCTGCAAAAAAGTAGCTACTAATTTTCCTGACTTTATTCTGACACTCTGTAGAATCCATTATGCAATACTCTGTCTTCAATATTCTAAAATTTAAGGCTTGTCACTAAAAATTAGTATTCTATATGCAAATGTATTTTTTTTTAAAACCCCAAGAAAGAATAAATTTTAAAACATTACAATGGTCTTGACTGAACGAAAACACCCCCCCTAGTAACACACCATGTCCAACTGAATACAACTTAACAACTTTGTTAAGGCGTGACACACGTGCTGTTCCTGTCTTACCACTTACGAACAGAATGCGACTAAGGATACGTTGGTTTGAGTTGCAGGAACATTTACTATACACTGGTGTTTCAAATTCACCTTGGAAGTACATATGTACTAAATCATTGCAAGTGTTGTTAGGCAAAGTCAGTTTGCCTAGGCAAACTGTTGTTAGGCAAGTGCATCCCTATTCTTTGGTGAGAAGATAATTACAGCTGGAAGATACAACAGGTTTGCTTGGTATCGTGCTGTTTTAATCTGAAGGAAAAGTTGTACTTGTTGTGTTACAGACTCCTGAAAGGCATCTTCAAGTAATTTAAAATAAAGGAAAGAAGTTACTACCTACTAAAAAAGCCCAAACAGTCAGAAGTAGGGGTTAAGAAAGAACTAAAACTAGTTACAGCAGTTTGATTAGAATGAATATTACTCAAAATATTATAAAATAGGAGATGGTGGAAGCTAAAGCTAAGGCAAAACAACCTACAACCTTATTCCCGGTTTTGAAAGTAAATTCACATTCTTCAGAAACTAGTATATGATCAATCAAGAATTACTGGCTTCTAAACATGTTAACATTTAATCCTTAATGCATTCTTTATAACCACGTGTTACTTCTATGTTTAGCAATCACACATTTGTATTCACATTTATCCACAGGCTAAGAGAACATACATTTGCAAATGAATTTTGGCACCTATGCTAAGTTTTGGCTTTCTTGTCTCAGCAAGAGAAGAGTTAAATTTCTAAATTACCAATATGAAAAAAAAAGTGATTAAGAAACGTCCTAACTTGGGAATAAGTTCGCTGAGGACCTATGTTAGCTGATGGTTCCACATACCTCCGAGAACAAAACTTGTTCTTGGCATACTAACATTACCCTAATTTGGAACGGAAATAGTCTATGAAGAGACCAACTAATGTGTTTTAACAACCACAACTTTAAAGGTGCAAGGAAAGCCTGAAAAGATGAAAATCTGACAAAATATTATCCAAGGTGTCTTAGGTAAAATCTCAAAGATGTTTTCTTTTGGGTTCCCTCCCCCAAAAAGGAATACTTTATTATAGCAGTCTACATCAGCTGAAAAACAGACACGTTTCCAGGCACAAAAATGTAATTTAGGAGGAATTAGGGTTGGGGTTTTTTTAATTAATTAATGTTTGAATTATAAATACTCAAGGTGACCACTGTCATCTTACCCTGGAGGGCACGGTAAGAAACTAATCTTCTATAATCATTGTTCTGTGTAATCCTAACTGAGCTGTACATTGACCACGGGCAGCAACTATGACTTAGCCTGAACCACATAAACATCTCTGAAATATGCACACTAAACAGAAGCTGCTACTTTTTAAGAAATAAAGGTATTGGGTAAGATAGGCTCGCAATTCAGGACGACAGGAAAAAAAAAATCTAACTACATTAGGAGTAGCATTTGTAAAGACAATAGAAAGTTTGTATTCTTCTTTACAGAACTATCACAGCCATGACACTAGCACCCCATAATGGTTGGTTAGCATGATACATCTCACATGGCAAATACAGACAACTGACACAAGGCAGCAGATAACTGGGTGCTGCAGCAACAGGCAGAAAGAGGCTTCCAATTTAACTTACCAAACTGCATGCAGCTTTATTACAGAATAAACAGAAGAAAACAAGATAGTACTCTAAACATTTTGAGTATTAAACCAAAAAAGAAGAGGAATATTCAAGAATTCAGATCCACAATCTTACAGCTCACAGGAAAAGTAAGGAAATATTTCGACCCAAAGGAGCTGTCACTAATGCCCAGGTTGGCTGGGAAGCAAAGTATGTTGTTTCATGGACAGCATACCACTTGCTTTGCATTGTTACCCACTGCCAAGAGAAAACTGGTGGCCACTGATTTAAAGGAGGAGGGATATACGTAAAAAGTTATTAAAAAATAGAAGCTCCTTTGCCTGAGTAACAGTCATCTTCTGAACACATTGCCTTTTACCTACAGGAATACTTCCAAGAAAATAATAAAAAGACCAAAGATTGTCTACAGCTGGATTATACAGCATTAAAAAAAAGCAAACAATTCTGCACTGATCTCAAAAACAATCATTTAATAAGTATATCGGTATACTTTATAGAAATTGCTCAGTAGCATGTCTGCTTTTCCTTTCATAAAGTATTGAGTAGCACAAGATTTTTAACACTCTAGATCTAACTCTGTATATTTTTTTTAAAGTGTCATTAAACAATTTGCCACCTTTGCTGCAGTTGCCTAGAAGTTGATAATAAATGCAGTGTGTATACTTACCCTGTAACCTTCAAGATCCCTCATTTGAATCTGTAGCAGAGAAAGATCTCTCAAGATTTGAAGATTGTCTTTGTCCCATTTCAGTGCATTTCTATAGCATTTGATAGCTTCGTCATACTTCTTGTCAGACCTCTGAAGAAGGCCATAGACGTGCCAACCTGGAGAACTCTGTTAAGGATTCTACTAACTTGAGCAGGGAGAAAAGGGATCCAACATGGCAGTGACAAAACATTTGGCAAAAAGCTCCTAAGCTGTTTTATAAATGGACAGTAATGCTATTACAATCATCACAATTATTTTCCTCAGCTGTACAAAGAAACTGCTTGCAAATTGAAGACAGAGAACTGTTTGCCAGTTAGACGTATAGGGTGCATATAATATGCTATAAACTGTACTTTTTGCATACTGGGGGAGGAAATCAAGTAATAGGATCTCTGAAAAGACTATCAGGCTTACTCAAACACAACTTTGAGTAAAGGTGTATATTAGACAACTGAAGTGTTTGCACTTCCTGCATTTTAAGTACAGTAAGTATATGACAAGTCCTTAACAATGTAATGGCAACTACTAATGTTTTTAAAGCAAATCACATGCTTAAATGCCTAGTTCAGTTTAGAGTTGCAGCTTAATGACGAAAAAAAAAGATACACAATGCAAGCCAGAATAATATTTGAGCTAACTGTGACTGTAACGATAGCTGCAAATCATCTGTCCTTTGGATAGCTTAGACAAAATATTCTTGTATTTTAGAAACAAAATATAAAATTCTGAATCTCCAGTTTGAAGCCTTATGGTACTGGCTTTTCTTGCAATTCCATAAATCAGGTAGTTGCCAAAAGAAACTTTTCCATTCATAAGGAAAAGACCTAGTTCGAAAAGGATACAGACATGACTCTTCAAGTCATTCCTTAGGCCTCTACGCACAAGTTCATAAGCTTCTTCTTTCTTTCCTAGACAGTTTAATGTTAGTCCTTTCATTGCCAAGGTTTCTAACAAAAAAAAAAAAGAGGATTAAATAAGTATCAGTTATTCATTTTCATAGGCTTTTAAGTTTAATGCAAATTTAGACTCAGTTAGCAGCATCAAGATTTTGCATTCGTTTTTCACATGGAACACTCTACCTGCAGATTATTGACTGAAGTATACCATACATGACAGTATACTTTATGCATTACTTCCACCAAAATGTGAAGCAGCATTTTAATTTAAAGGCACTAAAAACCGTCTGCTCTACAAACATTTTTACTGTAAAGGAGCATTATAACTACTCAAGCATTTATTCACAACACAGACTTCCATATATCTACCCATGCCAAAGTAGTTGGCAAAGAAAAAAACATCATTTCTGGACAGTGGAAAGAAACTCTCAACTCAGTAGTAAGAACTGACTACAAATACAGCAAGGGACACAAACACCTCCTTTTTTCCTTTTACAATAACACTATTCCTTCAGGAAAAGTAGCACACCACAAAGCTGACAGACATGCAGTACCGAACAATCTCTTCCTTTTGTCTTTCAGTTCTACATGAGCGAATAACAATTTCCCCTGAGAATTGATTTAAGCAATGCATACTTGTATTAAGAAACTTGCACCATGCTGTAACGAATATTAGACTTGCAGCATAAAGATAAAGAATGGCAAGCTATGACTACTAACTTACTGGTAAGACCAGTCTTTAAAATTACAAACCTTACCAACAATAAGTGCTTAACATGGTGCAGGTTTCTGGATGCTCTTACTGCTTTATGGGCAAAAGGTTAACAATAAAGTGGTATAAATATTAGAAAACTTATGAATTACTCTATCCTAAAGTATAAGGAAGAAAGAGAGCACATGCCATTTAAAAACTTACCTCCATGTTCTGCAAACTTTGGGTTAGAAAGGATCTGTTTACAGAACTTCAGCCCATTTCTATACTGCTTATGTTCGTAACACCTCTGTTGAAGAAGAACAGAGCACATTTATTCAAAAAATTTAGTGCAAAAGTATTTATGCACCCCCAAAGTTAAGCATCAGTACAGGTAGGGCTTTTAGTAAATGTACTAATATTTTAATAAACTGTGTTTAATGAGCTTCCTGTGATTAAAACTTCTTTCCATCACCAGAAAAAAAACCTGTATGTTAGTAAGAACACTAATTTAAATGTATAACTGAACAGACATTATCATACAGCAATTTCCCAGATAAGATACAACAGGAAGCATAAGTGCCTACAGAGATTCAACTTTCCTTTAATATAAAAAGCAAACCTTATGTCATAACAGCTCTTGGTAAGCATTTAACTCACTTCAGCTCCATTATCTTTCACAAAAACACCACAAGACAGCCTCCAACAACCATACCGGCAGAAAAAAAAAATTAGATCAGTGGAACTTGGCTTAAAATACCTCTGAAAGCAACCTCTTATGATCAATTTGAATACCACAATATCTCATACATACAAACTTTCAAAACTGGTATACACTAACATTATCTTGCCATACTGGAAATTAAAACATCTACAGTTTCATCTACAGTTTTATTAAATCCAACTCCAACAATTTGCTTGTGTATGAGTCTCACTTCATTATCCAAGGCAACTGCGATACAAAACGGCACACAACATGAACTTTTAAAAACAGTTTTAGTATTTTACTTCTGTCAATCCACTCCCTGGTTAATCTTTAAATAGAATCCAAAGGAGGAAGTAATAATGTTGTAATTCATACACTTTAAGTCACTTAAACAAATGCTAAGAACTTCTTAGGTTTCATTTTACAGTAATACCAATGCCCTGACTCAAGTATAAGAGTAAAAAAAACACACGTTGCTTGAGCACAGACACAAATTCTATGGCAACTAGGAAGTAATTCATAATAGGATCTCACTGACATTAGTTGACCAGTTCTGGTGGCAGGATAGCTGACAGGAGTGTAAAACTGGGTAACAGCCAACACTTCTCAAGTCATCCTAAATATGCTGTTGTTCAGGATTCCACCTTTCCTCACGCTGCGCCAAACTAACTATGAAGAGCATTCATAAGCATGTATGGGCACTATTTGTCCTCTAAGCACTGCCATCAAAAAAAGTTATGAGAGGCAGACCCAACAGGTCTTCCCATCAAGCAGAAAGTTCTAAAAATAAAACTTTAAAAAGTTACATGAATGTTATGGAAATGTTTAAAAAAATAAAATGGCATATCTACCCCAACTTCTCTGCTTTACGTTGCTTTTGCATCATAAAAGGTGCTGTTTAGTGTCCAGTTTCCTTTTCCAAAGCACAGATGGAAACACCACCAACAAACTTCAAAGGTATAAAAAGCTGGTATTCCATTAAGTGTATTTATTATTTTTTAGGTACTAAAGTCATACAGCTGAAATATCAAGGCTGAAAACCAAGAGCCATCACAAACCAAGGATCTTGCTCCCCTATCCTGTGGCCACCCTTTGGAGAAAGGGAAAGGATGGAGGAGGAAGAGGAGGAGGAGAAGAAAGATGCTCAGAGAGATCATGCAAAGCAAGATGGACTCAAAGAGGAACTTATCGACAAAAGAATGATAGAATGATTTGGATTGGAAGGGTTCTTCAAAGATCATCTACTACAATGCCTCTGCCGTGGGCAGGGACATCTTTCACTACATCAGGTTGCTCAAAGCCCTGTCCAACCTTGACTTTGAACATTTCCAAAAGACAACTCCCTCTATCACTGCAGACAGGAAAAGTTCGCAGGGCAACCAGCTAGCAAAGGAAGATTAAGGGTTAGGCAAGAGGAAATCTGTATAGGTGTCTTTTTTTAAAATTATTAAACTTGACTGGTTATTATTTATAGCTTTTAGTCACTACCTGCTTTCAAGTAGCTGGCTGAGTCACTTTAATCAGCCACTGGTCAGAGCTGACAGAGAGGTTACATGTGACAACACACCAGGATCAAGTTTGTTTTTTTTTTTTAATTGAAATCATCAGTCATAAAAGTTACCACCCCAGCCTCCTCCCTGAAAGCAGAACTGCCATTTATTCCCACCTAGGTAGGTGTGAAAGCAGCAAAACCTGTCACAAAAGTGGTACAGCCACAGGAACTTAGGAATGCGTCTCCAGTGTTTAACGAAGGCACTGTCACAAGCAGAAGGGGTACACTTTGGGGTTTCACAATTTGCCTTTAAGTACAGCTGCTCAGATGCTGACTATGAACATGAAATCTTATCTCTAAACAGTTCCATTTTACATACTCTAACAACCAGTCTTTCACCTTGAAGTTTAAGGAAAGTCAGCCAAGATTGTATATATGCTAGAAACAGGAAATATTTACACATAGCTTTTTCTCAGAGTAAGAGAGACCTTACGATGCAAGGTACTTTACAACAGGGTATACTCACTAAGAATTGTAACAAATTCTCCCTTTAGGCTGCAGGGAGGAAAAATTTATGGTTTTATACCCATTTACGTCTATGGAAAGGTTCCCATCATCCCCAAGAACACTGGGTAGGACCAATAAATTATCAGGAACTCATCATGTACTTGTACCACCTGAAGTACCAAATGAAGAACTATCCATAGCTGCATATATCCCTCAGCGAAGTACCATACATCTCCATTTTCAGGTGTTCCTAGATCAAGACAAGTTTGAGTGATTTCCTATAAACAATTTCTCCAACCTTTCAGGTTAATACTTCAAGCCTATTTCATTCTGCTAACGGAAACACTTCAAATAGGGTCATTTTTATGAATTTCTTTATTCTATGCACACCTTGTATGTTTTCAACAGTGGAAGAAAGGGAACAAATGAAATCAAGGTCATGTTTCGTTCTTGATTTTCTTTTTTCGAAAAGGAGATTGTTTCATCAAAGTGGGTCCAACAGCATCACTGAGATTCTACTACTTGAAGCCATGCATACACTTATTTCCTTCTCTGAACAAGTTACAGACTAACAAGCTTAAATAAAAGTGTGAATGAGAGCAAAGGAAGTCAGGAATGGAGCATGTGCCACCACGGCTGGTACAAATCTTAGTCAATCTGTGGCTTCCACGAACAGAAACATGGAAGAAAATTCCTTGAAGAAAAAGGAGACAGTAAATATTGAAAAGGGGAAAGGAAGAACAAAAAGAATAACATGAGGAAAGATGAGTGTAATACACAGCATGGGAGAGAAAATCCTTAAGGAAGTCAGTCAGTAGTTTCTGAGTAAGAGGAGAAAAAAGAATCAGTAATTAAAAAAAAACCCCAAAAAAACCCCAAAAAACACCACAGAAGCAGGAACGGTGACATCTCAAGTATTCCTGGGGCATAAGGATACAGGCATGCTGGAAGCAGAAATGGTCTTCATCTGGGTAGTTTATCTCCTCCCAGATTAATAGCTTGTAGTAGTCATTCCTAAGCTGCTGACCCTTACTTTAGGGACAGCTGTTCTGCAGCAGTAACGTATTTCTCTGTTCCAGGCTGCTAAAAGAGCACAGTTGCCTCCTCTAAGCTAAACTCCTGCACATATACTCTTCCAAAGCCAGCAGCCAGAGCCTGCTTGTGATGCTTGACAGACAAGTGCTCCAGCTATGGCTTATGACATCATGCAATGAGAAAACATAAAAGCTAAACTTCTAAAAAGGAAGGTTAAGGCTTATGGTGTAAAAGAAAAGAATCTGACTCTCCATCAGCACTGAATCTCTATTACACATTCGCTGCCCTTCAAAGCTTTTTCTTTAATAAGTTACAAGATGTTTTAAGATATCTAACAAGATTTTCTATACATGCTGTGGCCAGAATTACAGCCTACTCAAAACACACCAAGATTCTTTTCATACCTTTCAACTCATTTTCTTTATTAACAGCAAGGAAATAACACCTGCTTTAATACAATTCTACAAAGAATTAGTAAGATGAGGCAGACAAGAGTATGACTCCTTCAAAACCATGGAAGACCACAGCAGGTAGGAGAGAATTTGCATTTGCAGCGCTCCCCTCCCCAAGTATTTATTCAGCGGATTTGAATACATGGTGATTACTAGACAGAGACTGACAGTGAAATTATAATGAACATAGCTCGCCCATATTCTCTAGAATCCCAAGTCTGAGGTGGAAGGAGGGGTCATGTTCTGCTGTTCAGATCCCTGAACTATATTAGGGCACCTGTGCAGAATGAGTCTTTGGCCAGCAGGTGTCTTACACATACACATCCTCAGCACGTCAAGTGTGAATGAACTCCGCTGCATTGCTGCTATGAAGAAAGGCGAAAGAGTTCACTATTTACAGCTTACCTACATCTAGACAGCTCACTGCTAGATGGGAGTTTGTTTCCCGCTCCCCTCAGTTTTCCACTTTTGAATCTTCCCTCTCTAGTGCATCTACTTTCTAAACCTTGTTACTAAGCCTAACACTAGAGAGTAAGACTGACTTGGATTCTTAAGCAACTACTCCAGTTACTCACAAGGCTATACACAGGGGCCATGCTACTGATTATAGTCGCATTCCTAAGGGCTGCTGACAATAGCACAGAGATGGCTTTCATCCAAACTTAATCCAGCATTGTTTTCTTTATATATTGTATAAACAAATAATTTTCACAAGTGTCTTTTAGAAATTTTACAGCTGTAAGTTTGAAACGTGCAGAAGTAGGCTCTCGGACTGTTTGCTACCTGTAAGCAGGCAGTACATTTTACCTCCGATGTATTCCTTCCCTCTCAGAATAGACATCTTAATGGTAAAGTATATATGTTTCCAACTAAAAAGCAAGGATAACAGTCAAATGCAGCATTTTCATATGCAGGTGTGTATCTCGGCATCCAATTCAGAGCACGTGGCAGACTAGATCCTGCCATTACACGTGAAATATTTTGCACATACTCACTTCCAGAAATGCAAATCCTCTTTATCACAAAGCAGTCTTCACGTCCTGCTAGCATTTAATAAGTGAATAATTTAATAGCCATCCCAACTTAAATTTTCTATTTGTAAGACATTTTATAATCAGTACACCACAGATTGAAGTGTCCTGTATGTTCAGTAACATCAATAGTTTACAACAGCTCTAACAGCGTAATATTGGGAGTTACCATGGGTCTTCCTAGAAGCTTCATAGCACAGTGAATCTACGCTGCCACCAGGTATGAGTCAACTTAACCTAAGAAAAGAATCACCTAGACCAAAACACTGAAAGCAGAAAACCTCCTTTCTAGCAGGGCACTTAAGATGCATGTGTCCAATCTAGCTGATTCAAGAGTTTTAAACAACTTTGCAGTAGTAAAAAAAAAAAAAAAGTCTCGTAAGAATCCATCCAGGCTGGCTTTTGCAGCTGGTTAAACAGGTGAGAAGCAGACTCAAAAGTACCTCATGAGCAAGCTGAAGATAGTCATTGGAGAACAACATAAAGGAGAAGCTGCCTTTTGTCTTCCTACCTGGAAGCACGCAAAACTAGAGGTTTTTCCTCACGAACAAGTACCAAAGCAAAGAAGGTACCTTTTGCTCCCCAAGCTCACAAATGGGAGCACTGGGGTGTTATTGACAGCTTTTTTCTTTTTTCCTTACTTGGACCAGCACAGATGGTTCTAAGAGAGTGGGGTGAGAGTAAAAAGGATATATCCTCAAATGTGTGGAATGGGATCACACTCCCAATCATTATGTCCTTTGAACTTGAACAGTAACAAAACAAGAGTGTGCAATTTCTATTAAAGAAGACAAAATTTTGCAAAAACCAGTATGAAGAACTTTTAGCTGTTTTCTAAGATTACATATTTTCCCAGGTCACATTAACGCCAACTTAATGCCAATTTTTTTAAACTCCAATATCTGCAAATTAATTGAATTAAAACAAATACAAACTTGAGTACTTTAAAGAAAACCCTAAAAAAACCAAACCCCCACAAGAAATCACTTCTCAATTTAGTCAATGCTATGATGAACTAGCCAAAGAACACGATTTTCTTCACTGAATGAGTACCAAAATTGGATTCAGCCCCAAGAGACAGCAGAGATGCAAGCTTAACTTCTCATCGCTAGTTCACTGTACTCAGCCTCTCTTCCTCAGCAGGTGACATAGCCTGAGTCATCATAAGAGACAATATATTGCAGACTATTCCCCATCACATACAAGAGTTACCATGTAGGACAACTCATCATACATGGGCACAGGTAAATTTTTTACTTGCATGTGGAAGTCCCCAGGAGAAAGTATGACGGAAAACAGGCTGCTCTGCCAGCACAATTCACAGATTCAACACTCTGCTATCCTCTTTCTGGAGGGTTTGTGAGGCTTGAGCAGAACCAAGGTGGACAAATCCTTTCAACCACAGCAATGTGCTCCTTAGGGAACTCTGCAGTTTCTCCCAGCAGCAGCCATGAACTGCGGCTTGTGGCATCACATAGCTATCTTAGCAGCTACAATGCCCTACGACCTTTGGCAGCAGAAAGTCTTAGCATACTTGGCCTTAGCGTTAGCTAAGGCGTGCACTTACAATGCACGATATGCATGTCTGCCACTCAGATGCTATAGATTTCTTCCAGCACAGTTCAGACGCAGCAACTTAAAGAGAGTAAATCCAGGCGCTGCACAGCTCAAGGCTCTTTTCCAGCACAGTTACTCTCTCTACAGCTAGACTAGATCAGGTCAAGTCACTAAGGTGTACTAATTCAAGCTAAATGTAGTAAAGAAGATTCTGAAAGCTGGAAGCATTAGAAGCAACTACTCACCATGCATTAGTGGGTCTTTTGAGTACTAACCGTATCAAACAGCTCAACAGCTCTAGCCAAAAGCTTCCACCACACTGATTCAGTTTCATGACAAATACAAGATGTATAAACCCAAGGACTGAAAAAACCACACAAACCTTACAAGTATGTTAATGCTGAAAACCTCTGGGGCAAACTTGCATAATTTTTGTGCTGTCAAATTGAAACCAATCATCTTCTTCCATTGCTCTGTGGTGTTAATGAACAGAACTGTTCTGTGTAAGAAACAACTTCAGCAACTGCCTAATTTAAGGGACTCCGAAATCCTCCTCCTGCACAGCTTGCCTTACTTTTTGGAAGTGACCAATACCTTCATAACTACCATTGCTTGGTAGAGTATAATCAGAGGAACAGAATAATGTCAAACTGAAATTAGGAAGAAGATAGGAAATATATGTACCTTTTCATTTAATACCGAGGGGGGGGGGAATCTATGCTATGTCTGTGCTTTTGCATTGGCCTCATTCCTGTATTTGACAAAATCCTGTGGAAACAGCCGCTGACAAACAGTTACAGGTCTTCTAGAAGTAAAACTAGAAATCCTCACTCACTGAAGTGACTCTTTTTTCAGACTTTTGCCGAAAAATCCATTATTCAACATCAGTTCTGTTGGCCACTACTTGCTTACTTTAATCTCTCTGTCTGTGCTTTTGCATTGGCCTCATTCCTGTATTTGACAAAATCCTGTGGAAACAGCCGCTGACAAACAGTTACAGGTCTTCTAGAAGTAAAACTAGAAATCCTCACTCACTGAAGTGACTCTTTTTTCAGACTTTTGCCGAAAAATCCATTATTCAACATCAGTTCTGTTGGCCACTACTTGCTTACTTTAATCTCTCCTTCTTGGGGAGAATTACTATGAATTTGGCCATGTCAGCTAAGACTTCTGTCCATTACCCTGGAACCACTATGTTCAGGCTTCACCTCCGAATTTAGCATGAAACTGACTGTACCTCCCAAAAGATCTGGTATGGATAGGATATAATTGGGTTTTAATGATAATCTGTAACAATGAAGAAAATCAAGTAAAATTCCAAGATACGGCATAACGAGGGCTGAAGGAGCCCACACAATAGGTTGTTCCGGACTGAAACGGACATTTCAACTCAGCTGTATCCCACAACATAGCCCAAGACACGCCATGAGGCTACTGATGTTTCCTACCCATGTCCAGAGTACTCTTCACTCTTAGCTCTGAGGTACGTAAGAAGTTGTCTTGTAGCATTGAACCATTGCGAAATAGTTAAGTGTGATTAGTAAGATAAGAAAGGTTGCTCTTCAACATTACCACACAATCAAGTTAGAAAACTTTGTATCAGAGAAGCAAACAGAAATCCTTGTAAGAAATCTAACTGCCCTCAGTTTTCAGGGTGGCAATGATTAATTGTTCATTTTCTCTAAAAACCCTAGCAGCAAAATCAGAAAAGACGTAACTCCTTATCACCACTCTTGTTGCATTGACACAGTGCCGCTGTGGACAAGAGACTTAAACTTGAGATGCCTAGAAAGTACAACCAGCAAAAATTCATTCAGAAAAAAACTTTGAAAAACAGGAATGAACGCAACTTGATCAAATTCTAACCAAAATAAAGGGCAGTACCACATAACCTGGATCAAGCTCATTGCCCCAAATAAGATTAGTTTCAGACCATTGCAAAAAATACTTTGGGTTCAGGTAAGAGCATCTATTGCCACAACAGCATAAGAATTGCTACGATCTTACAACTGTGAAGAAATTAGGATGTGATTCTATTAATACAGTCTTATTTTCATAACTGAAAAAGCGAAGGAGCAAAATTATGCTGCTCCTCAGAAATCTGCAGCAGGGAATCCTGTTTCTACAATTTCTGACAGTCCCAATGACAACAAACAGCCTACTTTGGTGAACAGGCTTCAGTAACAGCAGTATTACTCAACTAAGTCCTTAATGGTATCCTAGAGTCTCAAACAGTAATTAATTTATTTAGCAAGTTTGAGAAGTATTTCTGAAAAACAAGAACAGTGACTCTGCCTAAAGCAGCAGGTCTGTTTTTTACTTCCATTCCAATGTTTCAACCAAGACATAATTTTCCCCACTATTTTTGGCAAAGCCAAGCAGGGTATTCCTTTTGACAAAGGAAAAACAAGTGACTGGTATCTCAACAGCCAAGATACTGGAAAAGCCTTGTTAGCAATTCCATGTTTCAGATGAGATAGTATGTGGTGAAACTCCAGTGGTGAGCATACTTGATTACTGTACAGTCATGCAAATGCAACAGTGATTGCATACAAAATGTGATAATTCATTTGGTTACTGATAAAAGTGAAATTTTGGAAATCGGGCTTTAATCTTGAATCAAGATAACTTAAGAGAAGTTTTCCAAGTCTGCCACCTCAGCAACCTTAAAGTCAGCACCTGAACTTGTATGAGACAGAACAGTATTTTTAAAGGACTGGTGCTGGTACAAGTGTTAGTGAAGGAGAAGCACAGGTCTGTCTAGTTTGAAAGTGGAGGGACAGGGAGCAGATTCTGGAATGAAGAAACAGGAAGATGGCCCAGCAGGAGGGGCTTGGCATATTTACAGCAGAGCCACTGAAGAGACGCTGTTCAACAGGCTTTTTTATCATTAGGAATTTTCTATATCTTTTAGTAGAACACTTGTCAAAGCCAGCATGGAAAGGAAGAAGACCAGCTCAAAGATAAACACCCTCAAGCACAGCAGTGTTACCATAGAAATGAATAACTGGAGGTGAAATTCAAACCCCACCTTTCACAATAGACATCTTGGTTATTGTAATGCCCCCCTGGAGGACACAGGTTCTGGCCATGCCTAATCAAGACTGCCTAGCACACAAGGTAACTGATACAGAGATGAAAGATGTATGGCTCTCCAGATGTCATGAAGACCACAGATAATCACTAGTCTTGAACAAACTTGAGAAACTCTGATCTGCATACAATGTAATATACACAAGCCCAGACCAGCATGGCATCTTGCTTCTTCAGTATGCTACTTCTACAGTATGTACTAGAGTTATAAATCAGTAGAACTATTTAAACAAGTCCTGAAAACACTTAGTTCCTCACTCGAATTGATATTGCACATCATAAAATACAACGATGTTTTACTTCTTAAATACTTGGACTTTTTCTCCCCCCTCAAACTGTATTTGACTAGAGGCTGAGACTGCTAGCTATGGTGGTATTTGCACCATCTTACTCTGCCAGAACATCATGACTCCAAGAACTTTATCCTCTGCTCCTTAAAGGAACTGAAAAACTCTTCCACATAATATATGGCACCTCTAATAGCTTTGTATTTAATATTTCTTCAATACATTTTCAATATACTTAACTTCTACACCCAAGTAAACATAATTGAATACTGTCCTTGGGATTTGTGAAATAAAACTGATGAATATTTGATGAATCATACCTGACCAGATAATAGTGGCTGAATAATTTGGCAGAATGCCAGGAATGTTCATCAGTTATATCACAAATAAAATAAAATTAAAAAAAAAAAAAAATCACTCAATCCTACTTCCTGCAACTACTAGTGTTATACTTGCTAATAAGAGGGGGAGGAAAATGGAGTAAACTGCTTTACTGCATTACTTCATAGTGCATCCAAGCCTTCCAGGTACCAAAAAGTCAACTTGTCCATTCCTTTGACTTCTGTGTTTGCTGTTCTACCCTTTCCTCCGCCTCCACCTAAATTCTTCTCGAGTAATCTCTGGGCTGCTCTGATATTATGTGTGTCCAAAACCGGACTACAATTAATTTTAAATGTTCAAATGGATCAAAAACAAAAGGAGAAGAAAATGCAGAGATCCATTTTTATTCTAAATTCCACAGAACCTTTGAGCAGAAGAACAGGAAGATCTACCTGCAGGTTTAACAGCAAATAGTTAAAACTCTAAGAACAATATGAGCTAGAAAGCTTCTTTTTAATGGAAGTGCAAGTTTAAGCAGAACGGTGATCGATAATCCTGTGGGTGGTTTTTTTTTTTAATTCAAACTAATCATGTAGATTTCTTTCCCTTTGTGCTACAGGGAACACTAAATTGTAAAATGCCTTTCAAATGGAAAAATATTTCTATTACAACTCCACATACCTGTAAAGTGACTATAGAAGAGGTTAGTCTAGTTAGTGTGTTGCAACACGCAAAGGCAAAGTGCACACGCTTCTGAACTCAGTGGAAAATGCTGGCTTGCAAGCAAATCCATACACAAAAGAAATTTACTGATCATGTAAGATGTTTACTACAAAACAAACAAAAAACCCCAAACTCTGAAAGCTAATTACTGCTTTTTGCTATGGAAAGCTAGGCAGCTTGGTGTAGTTTTTGCAAGACCTTAACAGGTAATGTTTGTGTTACACGCATACTTCTTAAAAATGGTAAAGAAGTGAGGCCTCAGGAACTTAAAACATACACAAAATCCATTTGCTTTTTTTAACCTTATGCTTCACCTACAAAAATACAAGGCTGTCACCTACTTAACTCCTGTGCTTACTACCTCCAGGAAAATCAGAATGTGAATGATTTTATATTTCCGTAAAGAGCCTGTGTACCAGTAATTATGTATTTGAAGGGTAATGCATCCTTTCAATACCACTTGGGCTGGTTCCCAAAGCATCTGCTGGAAAAAGTCTCATCCAGTCACACTCAACAGAACAGCTCCACGGTCTGCCCGGGCCAAGAGACAGCATGTGCTGACCCAGGGCCAGACAATGAGACCACCTTCTTAGCTTCTCCCGTCGGGGAGCCCAGGCAGACTCAAGGTCCTCTTGCTGCTGTTCAGCCACCCGTGGGCCAAAGGAAGAGGTGGCAGAGGATACAGCATAATGAAAGGTTAGCGTCCTGAAAAGAAGGTGTAGACCAAGGAGAGGCTGCAGGAGGAGAGAGGTGGAGTGAAGGCACAGGAGTAGGGAAGTAATGTTTCTTTGGACTTGCATTGATAAATGGGACTAAATGATGTCTCACTCACTCAAGTCAAACGTAATCAAAACTTCACAAAGTAGGATCATTATCCATAACAAGGAAGACAAGTAGCTCATTATCCAAATTTTCAGTGTGATGAAAACCAACTTCAAGCCTTTTCTATTCACCATGTGTTACAAAGACAACTAATCGCAGGGCTGTCTTAATACTAGACTACACATCACAGGCTCAGCCCTGCAAGATACAGGAAAACACCAAAATACCAAAATAAGTTCCAGCCTACCCAGTACCTGAAACTCTTGCATTTTTATTACAGATTTACAGTTTAAAAAAAGGACAAAACTGCTTCAATCTACAGAAACCTGCTTGGACTGGAGCACACCTTTCTCTTTTCTGACCTGAGCCAAATTGCGAAGCTTTATCCAACTTCCATGCGCTGAGCGACTTTTTTCTCCAAATAAAATCTTATTCTTCCCTTGTTCCTGCTCTCCACAGAAATACTCAGCCATGCACCAAGCCCACAAAAAGACAACCCAAAAAACAACACAGGCCGTTTTAAACACAGAAAGCAACCACACAAGCCATCCTCAATGCAAAGGAAATGGGTGAGCAAGCAACAAGGCTACTACTTTACCAGCTCATAACACATCAAAAATGACATGCTGAGAACAAGGCCATACCAACTCCCAAGCAGGACTGAATTTTTCGAAGTCGAAATAAGCTTTACAGTTCATTGTGTCGACTTTTTAACCCTAACTGAAGCAGCATGTCTTATGATGAGATGTGTTTACACAGGAATTTATAGTTCTACAGATTTATTTCATTTTCACGAAGTATTTTGAAAAAGAATTGACAGAAAATTACACACAGCCCCCCCCCGCCCCCCCCGCTTAAGTGGCAGAAGTTTACAGAGCCCTAAGAGTGCTGTTCCTCCACAAAGACTACAGCACTCCTCTTACTTCTGATCTCTGGAAGGATACAAAATAGTAGTCTAAGCCTCTTTGAAAGATGAAGTAAGATTTTTAGACAAAACTGACTTATTGAGAAAAAACAATGGACTGCTTAACCCAGATAACAGAATCTGCTAAATAAATCCACTGAAGTTGCTCACTAACATAATTCGGTCATTTTTCAATTCACCCCAAGTCCTCAGAAACACAAGGTTCCTGCAACACAACATCAAAGCTGAAAAAAGTTCCTTACAACGTAACCGAATTGTGCACACTTTGGTGGTATTTGGACTGCACGCTATCTTAACCTGATTCTAAAAACCAGTTTTATTGTCTAAATTCCACTGCGGTTTCTTTCATCCATATGCCGGCTGCCACCCAGAAAAATAGACTGTCAAACTTTAACAAGAGTTAGCTGCAAGTTAAACTTCGGAAAGGCTTCAAAACCTTCATCCTTCTCCATTTCCTCCTTTGAAAGCCATCTTCCCCACTGACCAAGAAATCTCGTTACTGTCTATGACAAAAATCTGAGTGACAGAAAAGAGAAAAGCAAAACAAGGGAGGACGGTTCAGCGGGGCAGC
>NW_010526831.1:0-2456 GCF_000687285.1 Phaethon lepturus
TCTGTGTTTCTGTGATTCTGTGATTCTGTGACCGAAAACCCAGGTACATGTTTTCGCCTATATCCTAAAATACCCATAATTTGTTGTAATTCCTTTCGAGATTGGGGCATCTGTAATTGTTCTATTTTTTTTAAGGTGTCCAGTGGAATTGCTGCACTACCTGCAATCCACCAAGTACCTAAAAATTTTACTTCTCTGCTTGGTCCCTGACACTTTTCAGGTGGGACTTCAACTTGTGCCTGTTGTAGTGCTTGCCATATGGCCGATGCTGCCTCTCCCACTTTTTCTGAGGAGGTTCCTCCGATTAGAATACCATCTATGTACTGATACAGTTTCACATATTGAGGGAGTGAGACTGTTTGTAAAAGTTCAGCAAGTGCAGCATGAGCAATCATGGGTGAATGTTTATATCCCTGTAGGAGTCTGTTAAAGGTGTATTGTACGCCTTTAATTAGTTTATTTGATTTGCATCATGCTCTCATCTTTGCTGTACATGTTAAAGATTGGGGTTGACTTTTGCAGGCTACTGTACTCTGCACTGATTAGTAATGCTTTGCCTTGGAGATTTGTTTTTAGGACACTGACCTTGAGCTTAATGTGGTATCTGAGCTTTGTACTAAAGCCATTACTGTATTTCGGGTACTATCTCGTGGAGACAATTAGCAATTATACTTCTTCCTCTGAGAGGTTTTTTATGGAGGAAATACAGAATTGCAGCTTCGCTGTCTTTTACTGTGATGTTTCCTCCTTCATTGCAATAACTTTTCAGTATCTTGAACACCCTTGGGTAGTTAAAATACCTCTATTGCTACTTCTGGGGAACATCATTGTTTCAGTTTTGTCTAAGGTTAGCAAGCAATTTAAGAATATCACCCGGAGATCTACCCCAAGGCTGGATAGTTAGGAATGGCAGAGTGTGTGGAACAGCATGGGCAAATGCCTAGGGCGTTGGGCACCTCCGGTGTTTTGGAACTTCACTCCCGAACTAGTGCATAATCCTGATAAACTAGCAGAACATTTGGAAGAAGTATGCTGTCGCCCTGGCAGTTCCAAGGAGACACAAATCATTGCAACGTGCTGGGGCCTGGCCCATGCCTACTGGGCCCTGTTCAACACTATTCAGTATCTTCAAAGGGAGGAGAGGGTCTCTGGATATGACGAAAACGTGAGAGGCACTGTGACTACTCCAACCCCAGCGACAGGCACTGTGTCTGCTCAACCCCCCGCAACAGGCACTGCAGCTGAACCAGAGAACTGACCCGTGCCAGTATCAGTTGCCCCTACACAAAAGAAGAAATCTTGGAAGTGGAAGTCAGCTTGTTTAGTAAGGGATGAAGAAGATTCTTCAAAGAGAGAGTAGCAGGATGAAATGGAGGAGGCAGACTACTCTGAAGCAGGGCCATCATGAGAACAGAAGAGGGAAGAGTGGCAGCTGCTGCTCAGGGAGGAAGAACAACTCATAAAAGAGGTGGTAACTACCCGATCCCTGTCCCTGAGTGAGCTGCGAGATATGCGAAAGGATTTCATCCGTCGTCTAGGTGAGCACATTGTCACCGGGCTGCTCTGATGCTGGGATAACGGGGGCAGTAGCCTGGAATTAGAGGGTAGGGAGGCCGAGCAGCTGGGATCCCTGTCTAAGGATGGGTGCATTGACAAAGCTGTTGGAAAAAGTGCACGAGTCCTCAGCCTCTGGAGGCAATTCCTGTCAGGTGTGAAGGAAAGGTATCCCTTCAAGGAAGATGTTATATGTCACCCAGGTAATTGGACCGCCATGGAAAGAGGTATCCAGTACCTGAGGGAATTAGCCATGCTGTAGGTGATTTATGATGACCTGAACAATGAATAGTTATCCAAAGACCCAGATGAAGTCAATTGCATGTGACCTATGTGGCGGAAGTTTGTACGGAGTGCACCATTATCATATGCCAACTCATTGGCAGAAATGACTTGGAAAGACAGGGAGGAACAAACAGTGGATGAACTGACTGGTTAACTTTGGCAATATGAAGAGAGTCTCTCCTCCTCCCTGCAGGCCTGTGTCTTGGCTGTAGAGAAACTACTGGGCATACTATCTGAGAAACCGTCCCCAGCAATTCAAAGAGGATATGTTCTGCTCCCCACCTATATGAACCAGTATCTCAGCTTTAGGAGTACACCTTCTACTCAAGAGAGAGGATATAGAGGCTACACACCATGGGCCACCCTGTGGTTTTACCTGTGTGATCACAGAGAGTACATGAGAAAATGGGATGGAAAATCTACCTTGACCCTAGAGGCATGGGTACATGAGTTGGAAGAAGAGACGATCACAAAAGGGGGTTCAGGTTCTTCCAAGAAAATTGCTTTTCCACTTCCCAGCGGGCAGTTCCCCAGACAGAGTAGAAGGGATGGTCTTACTTCTGGTCCTCGCGGAGGGACTTCTGGAAAACCCATTTCTGGCTATTAATTACAGATAC
>NW_010526832.1:0-1625 GCF_000687285.1 Phaethon lepturus
CCCTTTAGTGATAAACCGTTGACCGAGTGTGGGACTAGGAGTGGATTGAGCCACACTTAGACTCCTCTCTGAGAAGAATTTTAGAAAGCAAGGGGGTCCACGCAGAACCTTGTGACTGCACGGGAGGGCATTCCTTTACTTTCCTTACCTAACCTTAGTCATAAACTGTTGACCAAGTCTGGGGCTAGGGGTGGATTTTGGTCCACTCTGAACCTCGTGACGCAGGGGAAGGGTCTCCCCTGCTTTCTCTCCTCCACATCCACGTTAACCCAATTTGATCCACAAGCAAGTCATTCCAATTTAATTGTAATTTGGTTTCTCTCTGTGTACCTTTTCCATGTTAAGTAATAGAGTGGACCTTGCCATTGGATTCTCTTGTTGCGCTTTTTACAGATTTCTATTAAAATCATTTGCTTTCTGATATCTTTAGTGGTGCTTCTTTAAGCAGCCTAAATTATCCATTCGCAACATGGTCCCAATATGGACCTGTGAGGGACACAGCTTGTTACTGATCTCCATCTGGACATTGAGCTGTTTACCACCACCCTCTGGATGTGATCATCCAACCAATTCCTCATCCGCCAAACAGTCCACCCATCAAATCCGTATCAGTGTACTTCAAGACAGACTACGGGTGCCTTTGGGGTGCCATATAAAATCTCTGTGTGAGACTGAGTCAAATCGCCAGTATGTGAATAAGTGCTTGGCTTTTAGTTTGGTTGTTTTTTTTAATGTGCCTTATACCTGAGAAGATGGAGTTGTGACTTTCTGCTGCTGAACAAGTTGGCATCTGCTAATTTAAATAATCTGTATTTTCATTGTGTGTCTCAAAGAAGTTGCATATCCTTGTATTTGATACTGCAGGGTGAATAATACTTTGTTTGTTCTGTGCTGCCACTGTTAGGGCACCAATCTTTCCTTCTGTCCTTCATTACTCTGGTAAATGCAGTAGTCCCACTAACGGGTCACTTGACTGAAAGTCAGTCTCAGCTAGTGGAAGTGTATGTTGCAGGCTGGAGCTGACTGGAATTCTTGTGTATCATAGCTTTGTCGGCTGCTGACATACGCTGATAATAGACTTTCTGTTAAGCAGGAACTTTCCTAGAAAAATCAGGTGAGCCTAAGTAAGTGTGTCTATCTTATGCTGCAGTGAATAAAATTCATCTCTAAGCTTGTGGGTGAAATAAGGAGAATTTTCATTTCAGTATATGCACGATGAACTTTGAGAGATGGCAGAAACCGTGGTACCAACAGCCAAAGAAGCAGGAGCAGATAAGGCAGACATTCCTCTCAACTCTGCCATCTGGAATATAAATGGCAGAATTGTCATCGTATTCCTGCTCAGGGAAGAAAATGGCTGTGATGTGTCTTCATTGAGACAAACATTGCAAAGAAAACCCAGCCTAAAACCAAAAAGTCCAAATCGATAATAAGGAAACAACATGGTATTAAGTCAAAGGCCCTGGGACACTACTGGCGGCATAGAGTGATGACTTTCAGCCTGCCTTACATGGTAAATGTTTTGTAAGAAAAAGCTTATAGCACAGTGGTCTGAGTGACGAGGAAAACAAAGTATTGCTACAAAAGCAACAAGCAGCAAGATTTCACTGATGCCAAAAGTTCAG
>NW_010526832.1:1656-17845 GCF_000687285.1 Phaethon lepturus
ATGCTGCCTGGACAAGATCGTCCAGAGTTTGCAGAGTATCTATTTAGAGAGTTAAATGGAATTCTGGAAGAGATAGGAATTGTCCTTGGGTCAAACTTCATTAGGGTTTGGGAGGAACCGTGGTATCTTAACTGCCTTCTTCAGGAATTTTTCTACTTCACTCTGGTACTACTGGGCTGTGAACAAATGAAAATATGGGAATAAATCAACTGTGCGTCGAACTGGACATATCAGCTTCCACTCTTACCACTGGATTATCACTTTAGTCTTCGGTGTACCGTACAGATGCATGCGTATTTTCTTTTCCCTAGGCAAGTCAGGACAATGACAAGGACATCCAGGGGAAGAATACTGGTTCCTTCACGTCACCTGTGGACAAATGTTACGTGCAAACATCCTGAAGCAGACGCTCTTAAACCAGTAGCGGAGATGTGAACCCAGTAGCAGCAACTAACTTGGAAAAAAGTCAGAAAGTATTGGCAACAGGATGAAATTGAGGTTTTTGTAGTGACTCATAAACCCTAAGAATAATCAAGTAAAGATGGGGTTAGACCAAAGTGCTCAAGGTAAAAAGACAGCTCTTGAATTATTTCAAATGACCTAGTAGCCCTTAACATGAATTATTTGTTGAACAGTTTCAGTGTCTAAGGCTGCTGAAAACAAATCTCTCTCAAATCACCTCTTAGTTGTTTGTAAGCTCCTGTTCAGTGCAGAGGATAGCAGAGAATGCCCCAGACTACTGGGCAGCATCAACTGCAAGCCTCACATGTTTGAGGCCACCATTGTGGTCTTACTTTTTTGGAAGCATTTGTTGAGGTAGAAATGGTTGTGCTAGCATTTCCTAAAGATCTTACTATACCATGTGTTCACAGAATGTGAACTGTTCAGTCTGGGGGAAGTACAAAACACTTAAAAATAAGCTCCAAAGAGTAAGCTCAGATGGATAAATTATATGTGCTAATATCTAGTGATAACTCTGAGTTGGCACATCTTCTGTTTTTCTAGAATTGCCAAAATGTTCTTAATGGAACACCTCACAGCTGCTGATAGAAAACGTTAGCGGACAAGTGTTTTGGCATTTTCTTTTATTTTCCAAAGCTTCCACTAAAAATGTTCATGCCACTCTCAAGCGCTTAGAAAGACTTCTAGTGAGCGAATAAACTGTTCTCAGTAAATGAATCATTTTAAGTTTCTGCTGTAATAAATATCACTCTTAAATGTTTTTTAGCAGGTGAGGAACAGCATCAGTTACTAGTCATAGGCTTATATCTTTCCTAATTAAAAAAAAAAGTGTACTGAAATTTAGTATACTGCCATTGAAATGTTGGTACCAAGATTTTGTTTCACTTCGTTCCTTTTTGTTTTGTTCCTGACAAGGTAAAAAACGATGTAGAGGAAAAACATAGGATAATAGAACCCCCAAATGTAAAGTAATATTTTGTTTTCCTCACCATTGAAAAATAAAAGTTGCATGGGAGTTGTTTCGGGGATCAAAATTTTTATTCATGGGTTCTAACTGAAAAATGATTGTGATTTTTGAGTAACCACAGGTTCTGGAATGAAACAGAGGTTTTTATAAAAACAGTTTCTTAATCTACAGCTTTCTCAAGCTGTATGTCAGTCCTCCTGCTACTGTTCAGTGTGTTTGCATGCAGTAAGAAAAAGATTTATTTTTTTTTTCCTGAAGTTGTTCACAAAGGTGGCATAACAAATACAGGTCTATTTTGAAATTTGTTATGGGTCCTGGCTCTATATTGCCTATTCAGATCCCTTGGTTTCAAATCCTTTCACCTCAGCTGTTCTGAAGAGTTTATTTTATTTGTGGCTGTTCTGAAGTAAGGAGTTTATTTAAACTGGCCAGCTCCAACAGTTAATTCAGTGTCTCTGAAACTGCCAGTGAGCCTAAATTAGGTTGTCAGAGTAAACATACCGATCTAGTGAGCCTATTAAAATCTTAATAACTTCTAAAATTGGACTCTGGGTAACAAAACATTGTCCCTGTGCATTAGATTTTCAGTAGATAAACCCATTAAGCTACATCTTATCACCTTCCTTCGCTCTCTGTTAGAGACTGCCCCAAGAAGAATTTTTAGAAATCCAGTGAGTACCTCTAATACTGGAACATGGTAAGTCAGTTATCATTGGATTACATTCAGCTCATCCAAATAAATTCTGCTGTGTTAGGAATATTTTCTGCTTTTCTTTGGGTCATCTTACTGAAGTTGTCTGGATTTCTGTGCCTGAGAGGAAGGTAGTTTGTTTTAATGAGGCGAAAGTAAGGGGAAGACAGCTATAGCGCTTTGTTTGTTGCCTATTATTTCTGAGCCCGCAATCTGTCCTGATCTTAGTAAAGGTGCTGTCAGTTACATTTAGAATCAGACTTCTGTTGTCTCAATTTCAGTTCTGTGCATGAGGACATGCTTTGAGTCCAGTAAAGTTAGGTTGCTGCCACCTTCTCCCTCCGGTAGAGTGACAGTTATCTGACAAGTGGCAATATTTATAATGCATTGCCATCAAGTGGAATTTCTCTTTCAGTTTACTCTGAATGGGAAGGAAAATTATTCTTCTGCCACAGTTCTCATGTAACACTTAAGTTCTCCTGCATTAATAGATGCGAGTGGGAGGTCAAAATTGAACTTTTTAATGGGAACGGAGTTGCAGCCCTAATTACGAAGGAAATTGTAGATTACTTGTAATAATCAGTTGAAGTTTGAACGTTAAGTTTGACTGGCAGAAAAACATCTGTCATAATTATTACTATGTATGAGACCAAATCCATTTGCAGACAAGTAGCAAGTGATTAGACACAACTAGGAGAAGTAAAAGGACTATTATGAGAAACTCTTGGTAATTCTTTCCTTTCAAGAAGGATAATTAGTGGTCTTTCGGATATTTCAGCCAGTTGTAATGCTCTCTGAAAGCAAATTAAATAAAACCAGGCATGGGCGTATATGACAGCAGTGACTGAAATGAGCCCTGCTGCTCTAGTATCATATAGTCTTTGCATTGTGTATCTGTATGCAAAGTGGTTATTAGAAAAGAATCTAGGTTTTTTTGCACAGCAATTAATAACTAAAGGAGATGGAAAAAGGTGGGCTATGTACAGCACATGTAGCACAGATAGTGAACAATGTATTGGAATGCAGTTGTCAGTTCCTCTGTAGTGGTATCAGAATATGTACTCTAAAGAGAACCATAAAATGTGAATTGAGGAACATAGTAGGTAGGCGAAAATATGGCAAAATGGATATGCCTGACCTGAAAGAGAGTCATCATCAAAGGCTATGAAGTATATCTCAGTCTTAATGAGAACTACGGTTTTCTTGAGTCAATGTTACCAGCTGCAGTCGAAAATGAGCTATTTTTACCTGGTAAGCAATCCAAATGCCAGCACTTTGTTGTCATTAAATCCTAATTATCAAGAAATCTGCATCAGAGGATATTAATGACACTGTATTTTGATATTTAGACAGAGCATTCTATCAGAAGCTCAAGTGAAACAGGAAGTAATGAAGACCATTAGTTCTGCTTACTGTAGTCCATGGTAGCTTATCTATGGATTTTCTCCTTACATGGTTAAATATTTGCTTTGCATTTTAGGTTTCGTTCAACAAAGATGATCTGGTTTCAGATAATTCTTCTTTTAAGCAAGCAAGTTGGTACTTTAGTCTGCCATTGAACCGTATCCACTGATAAACACTCATTTATGAGAGAATTAGAAATAAATTACAACATGCAACTTCTCATTTACAATAAATTTGTAGGTAATATATATTTTTTTATTCTCAAACACTTGCCTACCTTTGGCCCCATCTCCAAGGAGATGAGTGCTATCATAAAATATTATGAGTTTCCAGTTCTCCAAGGAAGCATAGCTGTCCTTGTACAGTTTATAAAATGACTGTATGCTAACCTCATTGAACACTGGGATAGTTTTCTGTGGTTTTTTTTCCCCCTCATTGTTTGTAATGACCAAAATAGTAGCAGCTAGGGCATCTGTGTCTTTGCAGACAACACAGTCCTATTACCTTCGTACTTTTGAAGTTCACATAATAAATAGCAATTAGTAGGAAGTGTGGCTCCTTAGACTGGGACCCTGTTGTGCTTGGTACAAATACACTACCTGAAGTCTGTAATTTACTCCCAAGTCTTCTGTAATCCAAGTATAAAACTCTTGTCAGCTGTGAAATCAGACAATGGCTGGAGTTGATGGAGACAGGGAAGTGATGAAGCAATAGGCCTCCGCATAGCTGCTACAGTCTTCCTTCTGCATTTAGAAGGTTTTGAGTTTGGGCGGAGGAAGCTGTTTGGTCTGGGACAGAAAGTGAAGGTGGTAGTGTCTCAGATCTGACTAGTCTTAGTGAAGCTAGGGTTTAAGCATGAGAGAATGAAGTAAGGTATGAGAAATCTCAGAGAAGTAAACTGTGTGACACTTTGACATACAAGCGATAAATATTGAACAGCAGTTAAATACACCAAGGAAAAAAAAAAACAAAAAAAACCCACAAAAAACCCAAAACAAAAACCCCCACACTTATTGGAGGATCTCTAAGCAGCTTGCAAATATCTGTTAATTATATCTCAGTGGGAATTGATGCAAAGATCATTTAAATTGTTTTGGAATTGGAAATCAGTTGCTGTTAATGTGTAGATCAACATTGCTACCATCTGTTAAAAGGAGAAAAGAAAGTAGAGCTTATGGACAAAGCATTAATTTGCAGATGGGAGGTTCATACAGAGACTGTAACCACCTGACCTTGAATTTAAATTTTGAAAAACTATGAGCCATTTAGTGGTGTTGTGTAGTTAAAATATTCATAGCTCAGATTTTGCATCATCTGACTTTTGAAGTGAAGATTGAGCCTTGCTACCTGGAAGCCAAAAAACCTGATTATGCTGGGATGTGAGCATGTTACTAACGGTCTATGCAACTGAAAGGGGTCAAAAGCTTCAGAGACTTCTATGGCTGCTTCAACCTCTGAGCCTCTGCTGTTTTTCAGATTACTTCAGTGAAGTCTCACACCAGCTACAGTCTTGGGCTGGGCTGTCATCTTTACATTAGTGGTGTATTCTAAACCTGCGCATCATTACTGTGATGCATTGTGTACAAAAAAGACCTGCTTTAATAAGGCTCCATTTTTCAGTTCCTCACTTTTCCAGAACTTATTTTTCTGTAAATATGGAAATAATTTATAAGCTATGACTGAGCTTGTCTGTGGCTTTTTGATTATATATACGTCCAAAGACATCTCCTATTCATCTCTTTTTTTTAAGGATCTGATCATAAGAGTAGTCACAGCTAATTTTTTTTTTCAGATTTGTGAGGATCTTTGGTCAGTTTCGGCTTTAGTTACTGTTCTATGGCAATGACTTTTCTATTCTCAACATATCAGTTATACCACGCAAAAGGTGAAATTGCCTTTCACTACTTGAAAAACTGGGCCAAAGTAGCCAACAAATGTTTAACATCAAATACTTTGTTCCATGTGAATGAGCACTTTTTTCAGCTGCCTGGGTAAATAATAGCTCCTATTAGGTGTTAGCCAGTACAAATGCACAGTGAAAACAATATCTCATTTTCTGTAGAAATAATGCAGTGGTGCCCTTGAAATAGCTGTTGGGGTTTTTTTATTGAGAATCACAACATAGGAATGAGGGGGTGTGTAACTGTCTGTGTGCTTTACTATCTTTTTTTTTTTACTTATCTGTCTTCCTCTTGTGTTTCTCCAGGTTTGATTAGAAGCTTAGTGTATTGTGGGGAGAAGGAGTGGGATGATGTGTATGGCTATTACGACTAACCACAGGGGAAAGTCCTTTTCCTGATGTGATCTTTGAAGGTTCACAGCGTTCTTGGTTTGGATTTGGTTTTGGTGTTTTGTTTGCTTTTTGCTTGTTTCTGAGCTGATAAAACAAGTGACAGAGTGCAAGACATGTTAAGAATGGGGGTGGTGGTGCACGTATCACAGATGCTAGAAAGAAGGCAAATAAATACAAAGGTGCTCCTTTTAGAATGTAGTAAGAGATGTGATGGCTGCAGCATGGAGAATTGGGTAGTCTTGAATGTTAGAAGTCAAACTGTCTGATAAAGATTCATTGTGGTTGTATGTGATTGTGAAAACTAGGATACCTTTGCTCACTTCCTGCTCATTACTGACATTCGTATGCTTTTTGTCAACTTAGCATTCTGAACTTCACTCACTTAAGAGTACTCTGTGGGAAGTTAGTTTGTGTGTGTGTGAATTAAGTAGGTTTTCTAATACATCTGGACTCCCTAGTAAAAGTGAGCTGCTGAGCCATTTCCTTTTAACTCCTAATATGTTAAGAGTGGCTTCTAGTGTGATTGCAACAATACGCATAAATAAGGCCCAACTTCAGCCACTCGCCACTTGGTGCCACTCTAGCTTTGTGAACTGCAGTGTCACCAAGATAACAAGATCTTTCTTCCTCAAGGTTTGCCAAGTGCAGTCTAAAATACGACACTCTGAGCAACCATCTTTCAGCTATGTTGGTCTGAGTCAGAATAGATGGTGGCTGACGGACAATTTGCTGCTATTGCTCAGAAGGGAAAGGAAATGCTGGTATCTATGATAGAGATTTTAAACTGAGTATGTGGATATGAAAGCACTGCAGGTTTTTGTTTTTTAATGCTGCTGTCAGTTCAAACCTGAAACTGGACTAAACCATTACAGTGACTGCTCTGAGACTGTTCTTTTCCTGAAGAGGAAGAGAGACAGCCGTTGAATGTACATGCAGGTATTTGCATAAAAACTACAGAGAACTGTAGCACGTGTGTTGCTTACTCCATTTATCTAAGCACTTCTTGCATAGCACATCTGTCTGCTTAGACTCTAGGATCTTGATCTGACAAGTGTTGTGCGGCATGGGTCGTTCTTCTACAGGCAACTCAATCATCTTTGTTTTGTTTCCCAAGATTTGCAATTATACTGAAGGAGACACAGCCTTTTTCAAAGGGTAGTGAGGAGTTTAAAGCTGTGTTGATATTGAGGACGTATCTTCTCCCTACAAAGTTCTGTAAATGATAATGGCAGAAAAGTGATAGATTCTTGCAAGGTAAATGTTCCTACTTGCGCGCTGACGGCAGGATTGAACTTTCTGAACAGATGAGGAGTCAAACTGTGGGACAGTTGGTGAGGAGGAGCCATAAGACTGGCTGGACAAGAAGTGTCTGACGGGGAGTGGGAGTAGTATAATCAGAATCAGGAAAGGGAGAAAGGCTGTGGAACTCTTTCTTTTGGACAGAGCGAGGAACTCTGTAAAGAAAATGGGATTGGGATTTGGAGTCTAGAATGGCGAAATGACAAGGTGAAGTTGAGGATAGGAACATGACCAGGAAAAGGAGCTTAAAAGCACTCTCGCAGCATGTCCCCTCTCGCCCTCTTCCCTCTCTCCACTCCACTCTGTTGTCTTTCTCTGTGGTTGTGCAGGCATTGTTATTTTGCACATGCTTAACATTAGAGGAGTAAATCTGGGCCAGTTATTTTTCCTGTAGATTGAAGTGCTGGGATCTGATGTGTGGCTAATGGGCAGCTGGAAGCAATAAATTCTGTAAAATAAATATATACAGGAGCTGAATGAGATTGCAAAAATTACCCTAATTCCCATATTTTTCTAAGCATTTGACCATAACTTTAGTAGAGGTTGCTTTCTAACTTTTAAGGTTTTGACTTTACAACAGTGTAGTTCCCTTCGGAGCAAGGTTTATGTGATGGACATGTACAGAAAACACTTCATTTTTCATCTTCTTGTTATGGCACCTTTAGTGAGGTGTTTAGCAAATATCTATACGAGCATTACTTCCTGTTCAGGGATTTTAAAACAGAGAAAATGGAACCTGGCTGATTCTGCAACAAAAAATTCAGGAATGAAAATTAAATTCTAGAACCTGGAAACTGGCTTAACACCTCTATCCCTGGAGAAGTAACTAAGGAGCGTTAATGGAGAGAGAAGTCAAATTATCAAAATTGAAGAAAACACATCTAAAGGTGTTGTTATGCATTTACCCTTTTCTGATACTTCTCAGAGTTGCTACTTCTGTTATGGGATTCATGTCTTTCTCTCACACACCCTCCTTTCCACTAAAACAACATTCATGGTTTTTTAGGCTTGAGTGTTACTATTTATTTCAGCTGGACCTGGCATCCTACCACTTCTTTTATTACTTGTCCTGTAATGAAAGTTGTATGTAATACCAACTTGAAATTATATTTCAGTAGCACATCTCTGCTAGAAGGGGAGAGGAATGTAGTGCAGAGTAGGGTGTCTTCTGCACATTGGATTTACTTGCTTTGTTGGATAAAGATCTCTGAAGTTGTTGTGCAAGTTAGTTTCTACAAGTTGGCAATTGTTATTGTTACATCAGGATAGTCCACACAAAAAGGCCTGAGACTTAAGAGTCCAGAGAAACTGTGAACTAAATGGGTGTATCAGAAGTTCAGCTTGCAAGGTGAGCCAAATAGAGGAGTGAGGTATCGTATTTGGCTAGTGCTCAGGGAGAGCTACAACTTGATGCCAGATGAATAGACATCTGTTCTTGTGGCCAGTGCTCTCATTATCTTTTGGAGTCCTGAAATCCTTTGACCAGTTCCTTTTGACCTTGCAACACTATGATCTTGATCCAAGAGCCTAGCATGGCTGATCTCATTGGCCTCAGTTACAGCCTGATGTGCTGGGTTGACACTGGCTGGAGGCCAGGTGCCCACGAAAGCCACACTATCCCTGACCTTCTCAGCTGGACAGAGGACAGAAGTTATAACAAACGGCTCGTGAGTGGCTTCCCCTTCTTAACCATGTTCTCCCAGAGGCGCTGTCACCATTGCTGATGGGCTCGGCCTTGGCCAGCAGCGGGTCCGAATTGGAGACCGACATAGGGGAAGCTTCTAGCAGCTTCTCACAGCAGCCACCCCTGTAAGCCCCCCTGCTAGCAAAACCTGGCTGCTGAAACCCAGTACACCTAATTATTGCACTGAGTTACGTAGTTGCTGTGCATCTCTCTCATGATTCCTGCCTTTTTGTTTTACGTTAATCTACTCTGCAAAAAGCAAACAAGCTGAAGCTACCTAACAACGATGGTTTCTTTTCAACGCTTTTCTGACCCTATGATCAGAAAGTCAGATACAACCTCTATCTCTAAACCGAAAACTGGTGTAGTTTTGCCAGATTTTGGAGTAGCTCACACCATTCTGTACTTCCCCTAAATTTCTCCTAGAAGGAATTTTAATATGTCAATACCAAAATAGTGTTCTCTGTTTTTCCAGCAGTTCTCATTCTTGTTCTGTGTATACCCAAGTTATTTTCAAAGGAGCAGATCCAAACTTCAATGTGCCTGAACTTAATATATTAAAGAAGAGTTAGTACTACCTAAAAGATTGTTTCAGTCCCCATGTCCTTTAGCTAAAAGGAATGGAAATAAATGGTGTTTTTGAAAAAGAAAGCTTCATTTATTCCTTCACATTGTCAAGGCTTTGGATGTTTTCCTTCCCCCCTCCCTCCCCCCCGCCCTTTATCTTCAACAAAAGGTGACAAAGACTTTTAAGGGTAGATGTTGCTATGATACTAAGGTAGAATTCTGTGTTAAAAAATCATGAATCTTGTTTCGGTGTTTAATGTTGTATAATTACAGGGTCATGTTAACATGTTTAGCTTTTTGGGCCTTTTCTACATGAGAATTAGTATAACAGTCCTTTGGTATGAAAGATGTTTTGGTAATGGAAAAAATATACCATGTATACTGGTCCCCTTTGTAAATCTCATTTTTGTCTGTAGGTTTCAGGAATAACCTGTAACAGAGGTATTAGTAAAATATATTTATATATTGTAAACTGCATCCGAGCTAACATTAAACAGGTTAGCTGCATACTAGAAGTAATTCTTTAATGCAGCAGTCCAGAAGTCTTTATGAGCTTATTTATCCTTCATTAGTGCCTTGCTACAGCTGGACTGCTTTCCTGCATGAACTGGTTTGCTTTAAACTAATGTGGATTTCTGTACACTAGATTGAAGTTAGATGAATAGACATACCAGAAAATCTGTTCCTTCCCCTCTCTTTATTTTTGTCTGGGGCTTTTACTACAAAGCAAGGTACATGCATGAAGGAGGGTGTGTCTAGGTAGACATACATGCAGACGAGTTTTCAAGCAAGATGAACAGAAGGCTCAGGTTATGAATTGCCTTATCAATGTAACTGTATTGCATTCATCCCACCTATTTGTATGCATAGTGCTGTATGAAATCCTTGCTCTAGTTTTAAAAATAAGACTACAATACTGTTTTGCAAGGCACTTCTGAATTTGCAGTGCTGACAATTACATACTTTCAGGGGGAAATTGAAAAATTTTATGCATACATATATAAAGCAGCATGTGCTTTTGATGATAAAAGACAAATGAAGTTCCAAAGGGACTCATGAAGTCTGTCTGACTCTTTAAGGCTGTGGTGATGAGACACATGAAACAGTAGATCTGAAAAACTGGAAAATAACCTTCTAATGTTCTCACAGGGTGTAAACAAGAGAGTTAGAAATCTACTGTTTGAAAAACTTCTGCTACTAAATAGTTACACTAACTTGTCAGCAAAGGTGAATTTGAGGAAATGTGCCAAGACTCAAACAAGTGAGTGATGATCTGTGAAAAAGTAGTTTAACATCCAGTGATTCAATTGTTGGATTTATTATTAAGTTGTATAATCACAAACAGTAACAGCAGTTTATATTGCTGGGAACTTCACTCTGGCAAGCAGAGTGACACCTTTAACGCAGGGCATTTGATGGTGCCATCTTAGGTGAACTTGAGCTAATAATTGAGGTGACTTTTTTTTTTTTGTCTGAAGGAACCATTGGAACAATGCAGTTTTTTTATGGGAGAAAACTTAAGCTGAGATAGCTGCCCCATCAGACTCCCTCTGCTCCAGCAGCCCTGCTAGCAGTGGTCAGATGCTACGTTCTGAACTGTTGCAGCACAATGTTAACTTAGAATAAAATGAGTGCTTTTGGAGCAGGCTGTGGGGGAATGCATAGAGCTCAAGTCGTGCCCCGCATACTATCTTCCTGCACTCTTGCTTTCTTTGAGATCATATCTCTCTGGTACTGGCCTGCGTTGGCATCATCACTTATGGGTAGGCTTTTAAAGGAATAGACAAGTATTTGGTTTCATTGTAATAGCAGCATTAATGTTTGCTCAACATCGAAAATATATTAGTAATCCGTTGACTTATTGATTAATAGGAAATTAGTTATTTTGAATGTTGAAACATGATGCTGCCACATTGACTTAAAGCATCGCACCATAAAGGTCAGAAAGAAATATTATTACAGTATCATAAATGGAATAATTTCTCAGGATTTAACTGTGTATGTTCTAGGGAAGAAAATTGATTTGATAAATGGAAACTAATCATCAGACATTCAATTTATACTGTGTGCTTTTTCAAGCAACAGGGCCTGTAGCTGTCTTAGTGTTGAGAAAGAATTGTTGGAACAATACACATTTTACTGGACAAGCTGACTACTTACAAGTTCACACTGGGGATTAACAAAGAACTGTGATTGCAGTTCTCAAGCTGAGGTTAGTTCTGTTTAGCTGAGTTGCTTAAGGATATGGGTGGATTTGAGGAAGATTGAAAGTGTGCTTCTGTACCAGAAAGTAATTATGTAGGTTACATTGAAAGATCTGTTTTGTAACATGATTTTGAAACATATTAAACTTGTCCAAAGGGAAAGTTAAAATGGTACATGTGGACTTAGAACCACTAGGAGAGCAGTATTTTTATCGCTAATAAAGAGAACAAACCAAAGTAGTAAACAGTAATAAATAGTGTGAGTTGTTAGTTTTATAGACCAGAGCAACTGAGAAAAGTAGTGGAGTGAGTAGAGGAAAATAAAAAGGAATAGCCAGTGAAGCAAGAGACTGGAACATGAGCTGTCATGTCTGTGAGACTATGATTGACCCCTCGGTAGGAATCGAAAAGCTTGTAGCCTTCATTGAATTATACCTTGAATAGGTAATGAATGTAATCAAATGTACAGTGGAAGAACTGTGTGAGGAGGAGGCATCTGCCAGGGAACCTTCAGAAATGGAGGGACAATCTAATGCTGGTTATTGTGTGAGTACTTTAAGAAAACTATCCTTACCCTTTTAGTATTGTTTCCTTCCTTTAGATTTTCTTTGTCTATTGCCACTACATTTGTCTTTCAGAATTCAGATGGATAGGGAACTCGGGGGTGTTAAGAGTTGGATCTCAAACAGCAGGAACTTGATAGAAATGTACTTCCACAGAGACTAGCTGTCACTGCAAACCCTGAATTGTTTCCTAACAAATGCCCGTTGCTTTCCCTCCTCTTATAAATTGAAGAAAAGGTTTGATGTAATTTGTTTTCTTTAGATATACTTTGTTTATTTAATCAGTGTGACCTTCTAGTAATCTGGAGTGAGACTTCACCTTAAGTGAGCCCAGGTTTTTCTATTTTATTTGAGGAATTGTGTTCAGGACAGTCCTGTGAACTGATTGCATAGCTGCTGCAAGTTTCTTTAAGAAGCTTGTTGTTTTAAGAATACTGTCTGCTCTGTCAGTCTAAACAAGCACAAATTTATAGGTTGTTATGGGTATCAATTGCACAGTTAATTTTCTAGGTTCGTCTGGAACCTCATGCTGTAATATTGAGCATGTTGAGCAGGCTGCATAGTTGAGTAGAAATCTCATTTAGCTTCAACTACCCATTACCTCAAATTGACCAAACTTTGTTTACAGACTTGCACAATATTTCTTTAACTGTTTGTAATTAAGCTTATAGGAAGTAATTAATTACCAGCAAGTTAATAGAGAAAGACTGTAAAAACAGAACTTTAATAAAATGGCTCAATAGTTTTTACCTATTGTTTAGTCCTGCCTGCAGAAATAGGAGTGTGTATTGGTGAGAAACAAGCTCCAGTGAAGTACGGTGTTACAGTTCGCTTTGAGGACAAAATTAGCTCTGTATTTTTGTCCCTCTTTTATGTCTTTGATGTGAAAGATGTGCAATATGCAGGCAAGCTATTTATTACTGTTTACCGATTTGCTCTGCTCTCTTTCACTGTAAACAGAAATTTCCCAACCATCCATAGTCTGTAGCTGTTGAGTAACATTAGCTAGTGTTTCACCTCTTACAACATCCGTAGTCTTTGGGTTGAGATCTGTTATGCTCAGCAGCAATTTCTGTTCATTGTTTCCCTCCTCTCGAAGACATTTTGTTAAATAGCATGCCGATACTTTGGCAAGGATTTATAACATGCTATGTAAGTAGCACTGCAGAATTTTTGTAGCAGAAAATGGGTGGAAACAGCCTTGGGTAAGTTTGCTACTCTGCCACTGATTTGCTTTATAGACTAGGCTGCATTCAACTGGAGTATTTTTAAACCGGTAGTGAGAAAAGTTAGGTCAGGAGTGGAAGACTTTGATTCAAATACCTGTTCCATGTCCATCTTTCTCTGGGGAAAGTCATAATGATAGGCGTTTTGCAGAATTTTTAGATGCAGCATTTCTGGTATCGGGGGAACTATTCTCCTTGTAAGAAATACGCATCTATCTGCTGTCGTGGTAGAGACAAGGGAAGAGAACATATCACCAGAGGCCTGACACAACAACTAGTTCTACATTTTGCAACAGAAAAACTTTGTTACAATATTTACGCAATCTGTAATATTAGGGATCCCCATTGCACAGTGTCTCTCCTATAGCAGTTGTCGAGATGAGGGTATGGGGGTTGGATCCTGTAATAAAGGATGAGTGCCCTACCTTTGGAAAAACGAATTCTGAAAAATTGAGCTTGTCTTTCCTTTCAGTGATTAGTTGAATTGGAGTGCTGGTTTCCTTTCTGTTTCTTTCAAAAGATCAAAAATTAAATATTCTGCTTTAGAGGGATGCTTGAAGGTCAAGTGGAATATTTTATGTTGGACAGATTAGGTTTTCTGAGGAGGAGAGATTGCCCCCTTGAAAATGGAATTGATACTTAATTTGCATTGTCTTATTTCGGTGGTGTTTTTCTTTGTTTTAGCTATTAAACAAGTATGGTCCTTAATTGTAGGTGTTCTTAAAAAAGTTGTTATATAGAAAGTGTGTAAAAAAAAAAAAAAAAAAAAAAAAAAAAAAAAAAAAAAAAAAAAAAAAAAAAAAAAAAAAAAAAAAAAAAAAAAAAAAAAAAAAAAAAAAAAAAAAAAAAAAAAAAAAAAAAAAAAAAAAAAAAAAAAAAAAAAAAAAAAAAAAAAAAAAAAAAAAAAAAAAAAAAAAAAAAAAAAAAAAAAAAAAAAAAAAAAAAAAAAAAAAAAAAAAAAAAAAAAAAAAAAAAAAAAAAAAAAAAAAAAAAAAAAAAAAAAAAAAAAAAAAAAAAAAAAAAAAAAAAAAAAAAAAAAAAAAAAAAAAAAAAAAAAAAAAAAAAAAAAAAAAAAAAAAAAAAAAAAAAAAAAAAAAAAAAAAAAAAAAAAAAAAAAAAAAAAAAAAAAAAAAAAAAAAAAAAAAAAAAAAAAAAAAAAAAAAAAAAAAAAAAAAAAAAAAAAAAAAAAAAAAAAAAAAAAAAAAAAAAAAAAAAAAAAAAAAAAAAAAAAAAAAAAAAAAAAAAAAAAAAAAAAAAAAAAAAAAAAAAAAAAAAAAAAAAAAAAAAAAAAAAAAAAAAAAAAAAAAAAAAAAAAAAAAAAAAAAAAAAAAAAAAAAAAAAAAAAAAAAAAAAAAAAAAAAAAAAAAAAAAAAAAAAAAAAAAAAAAAAAAAAAAAAAAAAAAAAAAAAAAAAAAAAAAAAAAAAAAAAAAAAAAAAAAAAAAAAAAAAAAAAAAAAAAAAAAAAAAAAAAAAAAAAAAAAAAAAAAAAAAAAAAAAAAAAAAAAAAAAAAAAAAACAAAAAACAACCCACAACAGTGCGCTTTTCTCATTTTTAAGCAAGTCTCTATGCTTATGGATTATACAGGCATTCTACTGGGTAGAATGATAACTGCCTAAAATCTTTGGCACTTACCTCTGTTGCCGGCTCAGGCAATTTAGTGTAATTAATTGTAATAGCTTTATTTATCTTATGTGGTTTAGAGTTTACTCTCTGATATCATGATGTCCTTAATGCAGATACTTCAGGATTGTTTCCATTAGGATCAACTGAATGTAATTGTTTAAGCACCTTTAAGCTGACCTAAGCTGAAAATTTATATTCAAACCCAGCATATTTGGCAAAAAAACACTCAGAGTAATGATTTTTTTTCATCAATCAACAATCATTGCGTAAGGGCTGAGTCATTTACTCTGGCATCTACAGGACTGCCATGAACAATAAAATAATATGGGACAACAAGTGCAGAAGTGTAATATTGTGTAGACCCTTCAAGGAAACATCTCCATCTCTGGGTATTTCGTAGCAGGGACTTGCAATAAATTAATTCTTTATTCCAGTAAGCAGTAACTGCAGTAGTTAGAGAAGGTGATGGTCTGACAGGAGTTTGCATTTTTTTTATAGTGAGGCTTGTTCCTTCTAGAAAACAAATTTGTTCGTATATTGGAAAAGGAAGGCATTTCATTCATACAGTACGTTAGACATGGAACAAGACCCTCTACGCTAAGTGAGCTCTCATTGTAAGGTTCCAAGTTGTGCATAGCTGTAGCAAGATGTACTAATGTCAGTAGTCAATGAAAAGTAAAGACTTGGAACTGCTGGCATCAGAGTGAGTCCAGAACCTGGTTTAAACTCTTGCCTTGATATTGACGCTGCAGTGGACTCTACGTCTAAGGAAAGGAGGAACTGATTCTTTCCCGCTACATCTTAGCTATTTGTATGGTTAAAAGCATGGACAACAGAAGTATTCATAATGAGCTACGGACACAATTCTAGCACTAAACTGAGATTTCTCCTAACTGCCACTTAATTACTTTGACCCTAGAAACAGCATTTTCAAGGTGGGAAATAGCTGTCTGTAGGTACACATGAAATGCATCTTTCTAGAACAGCGTATAGTAAAAGTGTATTCTCAAACAGAATAAACAGTCGTGTGCAGGTCCCAGGTGACTGGAGGCTTGCCAATGTGACACCCATCTACAAGAAAGGCTGGAAGGAGGATTCTGGGAACTACAGGCCTGTCAGCCTGACCTCTGTGCTGGGGAAGATCATGGAGCGGTCCGTCTTGAGAGTGCTCAGCGGACATATGAAGGACAACCAAGGGATCAGGC
>NW_010526833.1:0-220 GCF_000687285.1 Phaethon lepturus
TGGGATAAAGCCGCCCGCCTAGCCCGGGGCCTAGCCCGGGAGTGCTGCCCGCCGCCTTGGAGCGGGGGGGCCCATGTGGGGCTGGCCTCGGGTGTAGGGAGGTCGGAGCTGCCTGGAGGGAAGGGGACCCTGCCTCAGGGTGTGTGCGGGGAGGATAGTGCTCCCCGCAGGGCACGGAGGGAGCTACCTGCGGAGGGCTGCGACTGCCGGGGGGAGGAGG
>NW_010526833.1:237-15047 GCF_000687285.1 Phaethon lepturus
GCTCTGGGCTGGTGGACATGGGAGGAGCCATGTTTTCCGTGGGGTGGTTGTCTGAGATTGGAAGGGGTGGGATTTGCTTCAGGCTGTGGTGGGGAGAGGCAGTGTTTCCTGGGGATAGGGGCTACTTGGGCGGGATAGGAGCAGCCGCAGGGGGCTGAGGATGCGTTCCTTCCAAAGATAGATAAGGGAGAGGCCAGTGACTACTGTGGGGCAGAAGAGCTTCCTCGGGCTTGGTGCTGAGACAGTGTTCGTTCTGAAAAGGAGTGGGTCAGGATTTGCTCTGCATTTCTGAACTATTTTTCTGCCCACAGCAGCAGCATGAGGACCTGTCCGCAAAGAAGCTGCGGCTGACCAAGCCCAGCAAGTCAGCGGCACTCCATGTCGACCTGTGCAAAGCCACCTCACCTGCAGACGCCTTGCAGTACCTGCTGCAGTTTGCCAGGAAGCCTGTGGAAGTGGAGAGCGTGGAAGGGGTTGTCAGGATCCTGCTGGAGCATTATTACAAGGTAGTGAAGCTGTGAGCCAACGATACTTCCAGAATTCTCCTTCTGGTCTTGTTTTCTTGGGATTGAGTGTGGAACAGAGAGTCACAGTCTCCTGGTCCTACCTCAGTTGCCAACAGTGTGGGCTGTTGGAAGCCCTGTGTGAGGAGAGTGACTGTGGTCCTTTACCCGAGCGACTCCTGATCATGTTACTTGGTCCCTTTGCTGACAGTTTCAGGAGCCTGTGACAGGGATGTGACTATGTTATTCGTGCAGGTGGCCTGCATGATTAATCTTAAATTAACTTAATGAGGGACAAAGATGTGACAAGTTTTCCAGGGAACCTGGCTGCCCAGAGCTACCTTAACTTCATCTCTTACCTTGCTCCTAATTTCCTCTAGTAGTGGAGAAGTTTAGCTATTGCTTATGCTGTGGGCAAAGCACTTTAAAATGGCACTTCTGAAAAACTCAACAAAAAACCTCTTAACTGCTAAACAACAAATAAATAACAGAAGTAATATATGCTTTGTAGTATCCAGATATTCATTCTTCACTTGATAAAGCAAAACTTTGTTGCATCTGACAAAGCTGTACTGTAGGCTGAAACATTTCTCCTAAATGTCCTTGTGCTATTCTGTCTGTCTTTTTGCAGTTGAGTCTATTTTTCATTGAACTTTTCTTTGAACACTAAAACTCTAAGCTGCATTTTATCTATTTCTGCACTTTACCTGCTTTGGCTTGTATGTTGAGACTGTTTTGCTTTTTTTTTGGAAGGATACTTGTTTTAGTCCTTGGACTAGTCCCCACTCAAAGGAGTGTGCAACTTGGAGAACCTAACCTATTTCTTCTGTGAAGAAAACTGTGGTTCCTGATCAAATAGCGCAGGTTATTTGTGTTTTAAGTTTGTGTTGTAGCCTATTTTGGAAGAGAGACTCTTAAATCTATGGATGAGGTCACAGTTTCAGTGCACAACCTGTTATAGAAACTAGCTTTTAAAAAACATTGCAGTCCTGTAGCTGACATTATCTTACTTAAGGACAAAATTTTCTGAAGAACCGGTTTTTTAGTATCGCCATAAAACTTGCACTTAAACTGATCTTTCAGAACCTAAGCCTGGAAGCTGTAACTGCGGTGGAAGTTCTGTAACAATTTATTTGTTTGTAGTGCCATTGTTTCATTTAAGGTGGTGCTGCAGCCTTCTGCTCCTTCGTCCCTTTATATTATGATAGGGCAGTTCCCAAACAGTCCTGATGGCCTCTGAAATGGATCAGAAATATAATCTGGCTTTTTCTTTTCTCTCCAGTTTTCACCCATAGTTCCCATTGCCCTGCCAACAGTTGAATCAACACAGCTGAGCAGGGGGCATGTTGCAGTGTTGGGGGGAAAGCCAGGGTGACAGGATGCTGTAAGCTGGTGTTGCCATCAGTGATGATGTGTCCTCAAACAGATGCGTGAGGTGATCCTGAAAGTCTGTTCCTGACTCCTGAGGGTGGTCAGCTTGGAGGATTGAAGGTCAGAGGCACCTTCACTTCCTGGTGTTTTGGTTGTGGATATGGCAATCAGACCTGTAAACTAAAAGTTTCTTTAATTTCCTGCTGACAAACCATTAGAAGGAGGGAGAAAATGCCCTCTGGGATGGGATGCTACTCATAACTCGACAGTAACATTGCAGACATTATTTGTAAGGCTATTAAAAGTGCCTTTATAAGTGTCCTTTTCAAAATCATTGACGACTTCTGTATTCATGGAGAGGATTGTCCTTTTATTAAAAGAATGTGAGTAACGGAGAGTACAACCAATGTGTAAACACCACAATACTGTGCAAATCCGCATTTTACCACTGATGTAAGTAGTCCAGTGACCGCAACCATTGTTCAAGCATGTAATTTTGACCCTGAAAAGAGAAAATGCTTCTCAGCTCAACTGAAGAAATTACTCCCACGGGTATCATATTTGTCACTTAGGGGGTATGTGTGACGCTGAAGTCTCTCCTAAACACTGTTGACAGATGTAAAAGTTGTAACTGTAAAATTTCTGCACCTGTTGAAAGGTGTAATATTTATAATTGTAATATTTCTGCACCTCTGTGTTCAACGTTGCACAATTGTTTGGTAAGACCTAAGTATGAAATCCAGACTTCTTGTCTTTCTAGCTGGTATTGGATATCTTTGGCAATACAGTGAAAGAGAGAGCTTCCAGTTATGACCACAAGTCTTCTGTGCATGAGTCTGTATAAGACTCAAAATAATAACTCTGTGAAATGCATGAACTTTTGAAATTAATTTAAATTTAATACTAGTTTGTGAAGCCCATTACTATAATTTTCACCTGTGGCAGGTTTTGCTGTTGCTTAAATGAGCAGATGTATGCTGCGAACATATGCTTCTATTGTTTTCTTTTTTACATTGCTATGTTGGGTTTCTTTTGAAAAAGACTGGCAGGATTGCTCCCCGCTGTTAAGAGAAACAGTTGTTTTCTGTATCCTACATAACCTTGCTGCTTAGCAAAGATCAAGAGACCATCAGTCTCAGTTCATCTTCTAAAATTCTCCCATTTGTTTGTTAAAAACTTGCAAAGATATTAACATTATTGACATTGAATTTTCCGGCTTCTTGAAAACTTGGTTTATTTAAACTGTAACTTTTCAAACAATATGAATGTAATTTTGTGTAATTATGAGTACAAGAATCATTTTGAAATGTACTGGAAGCTGCCACATAAACTTTCTAGTATGGTTAATTTTCTGTGGGGTATGCTGTGGACATATGGAGGAGGAGGTAGCCTAACAGTAAAATTCAGACCTTTGTGCTGAATTGTATATGGGTCCTGCCAGCGTGTAGTGTCTTATGCTCCTCACACTGGAAAATGAATGAGGGTGTCTGCTGTTTTCTTCCAGGAGAACGATGCCTCTGTAAGATTAAAGATTGCTTCCTTGTTGGGCTTGTTATCAAAGACTGCAGGATTTTCCCCAGACTGCATTATGGACGACGCCATTAACACGCTTCAAAATGAGAGTAAGTCTTGCTTTTCAGGTGGTGCTTGAGGTCAAGGCAGAATCACATTGTCTTTTAAGCATTGAGGACAGTGTCAGCGCCCTTACATCTGAAGTGTATATGTGGGAATTGTCGCTCAGTATTTATTTTCTGCTTTTGTGAATGGTGACAGACAATACCATGTTCTGAGGAGGAGAAAAATGTTCCTCAGACTTGCCTGCCATATACCTTTGTTTTAAGGGAGTATAAAGTTTGCTTTTGCATTGCCACATGAGAGCTGTTGCTTCTGAGGTGCTCTGTTTTAGAGGACAGTCTTGCTTAAAGTGGAATCTTCTTTGGAGTATTTTCCTTATCATGCTGTGGGCCAGCTCATCAGAGCTAGTACAAGAAGGCCTTAGTTGATTAGCATTGTCTTTGTAATTAGACAGGAAAGTATAGGTTGTCCAAGAAGGTCCCATCGAAGCCTTCTCTTCTCCAGGCTGAACCCCCCCAGCTCTCCCAGCCTCTCCTCACAGCAGAGCTGTTCCAGCCCTTGGAGCATTTTGGTGGCCTCCTCTGGCCCTGCTCCAACAGGTCCATGTCTCTCCTGTGCTGAGGGCTCCAGAGCTGGACGCAGCACTGCAGGGGGGTCTCTCCAGAGCGGGGCAGAGGGGCAGAATCCCCTCCCTCGCCCTGCTGGCCACGCTGCTTTGGGTGCAGCCCAGGAGATGGTTGACCTTCTGGGCTGCGAGCGCACGTTGCCGGCTCATGTCCAACTATTCACCCACCACCAGGACCCCCAAGTCCTTCTCCATGGGGCTGCTCTCCATCCCTTCACCCCCCAGCCTGTGCTGATACTGGGGCTTGCTCTGACCCAGGTGCAGGACCCTGCCCTTGGCCTTGTTGAACCTCATGAGATTCCCAAGGGCTCATTCCTTGAGGTTGTCCAGGTCCCTCTGGATGGCATCCTGTCCCTCAGGTGTGTCAACTGCACCACTCAGCTTGGTGTTGTCTGCCAACTTGCTGAGGGTGCCCTTAATCCCACTGTCTATGTCATTGATGAAGATATTAAACAGTATTGGTTCCAGTACACACCCTTGAGGCACACCGCTTGCTCCGGGTTTCCACTCGGACACTGAGCTGTTGACCAACTCATTGGGCATGGCCGTCCAGCTAATACCTTATCCATCTAATGATCAATCTGTCAAACCCTTATCTGTCCAATTTAGAGGTAAGAATGTTGCAGTGGTCCAGGTGCACAATAGGGTAGGTGCGAGTGAGCAGTGAAGGCTCACTGCATACCAGGCTGTACCAACAGGAGTGTAGCCAACAGATCAAGGGATGAGATCATTCGCTTTTACTCAGAACTGGTTAGGCCACATCTGGAATACCGCATCCAGTTTTGAGCTCCCCAGTACCAGATGAGTGCTGGTAAGGTTGAGCAACTTCTGTAGATGGCCACTGAGGTGATTGGGGGCTGGAGTACATGTTGTGCAAGGAGAAACTGAGGGAACTGGGCTGGTTTTGCCCTCTGAAAGGAGAAGGCTTCAGGAGGACCTTCAAACCTGGAGGAGTCTACATCACCTACAGCGACTCTGTAGCTAGTGAGGAGTTCAGTAAAGAGGTATGTAGCCTGTCACTGTTTTGTTTTGCAGAGTCTCACCAAGTCCTTGCTCAACTGTTGGACACCCTGTTGGTGATTGGCACAAAACTCACAGAGAATCCGTCTGTCAGAATGAGACTGGTAGAGGTAGCCTGCAAGGTAAAGAGGCCTCCCAGGGGCAGGAGAAAAAAACTACGTAGTCAGTGTTTAAATTATTTTCATTTTTCTCAACAAACTGTTACGATGCTAACATTTTTTAACTGCTAAGAATCTTAGAATGATTAGTTGTTTTGAAGGAGTGAAAGAACAATAAGAATCCAGCTACATCCATTCTTCTCTTCCGTGCCACAGCATCTGACGGATTCTTCCCATGGTGTAAGAAATAAGTGTCTTCAGTTAATCGGCTGTCTTGGACCAGTGGAAAAAGGTGTTGCAAAAGAAGCTGAAAGCCAGGCTGCCAAAGATGTCCAGAAGATAATAGGAGATCATTTTAATGACCAGGACCCTCGTGTTAGGACAGCAGCTATAAAAGCCATGGTAAGGATTGCTGGTAGAGTGGAATAACTTGTTTGGGGTTATATAAGGAAGCTGGTAAGGGGTTGCAAACTGATCCAAAGATGTTTGAATTAGACAGTATTTAATTAACTTAGTTACTAAGTCCATTTAACGTATCAAAATTACGTGGAAAAATAAGCTAGGTCTTGAAATATGAGAGTAATGTGAGATCTCAAAGGGCATTTTAGTGATTCATAACAATTTCTGTTTCAGCTACAGCTGAAGAAGCTATTCAATTTGATTTTTTTTTTTTTTTTTTAAATTGAGTGTATGTAGACTCTTACTTTTAGTGAGGAATCTGTATTTCTCAATTCAGCATTGGTTTCCGCAATAACAATAAGCTACTAGTACTCCAAAATATAGATAGCTGCTTATGACAGGAAACCTGTGATAAAACCAGAAGGAGTTTTGGTTGTTTTTAAACAACATTTATGTTTTGCCCCATGCCCATGTTCATTAGCACACTCTAACTGTTTCTGAGATTTACTGGTTTTCATGTGGGCTGGAGTGTTGTGACCCTTCAGAGGTTTTTAGCTTTGCAGAAATGCAGGCAAAAACCACGCACTTGAGAATTCTGCTTAATGTGAGTTGTATGTGGGTATATAGAAGTTTCTCTAATTACCCTTACAGTTTGTAACAGTGTCCCATCTGACACAATGGTGTGAACAAGGGTATTTGAGTTAATGATGTTAAACTGCAAAGAAGCAGGATGCATTTGAGGAGATCAGATTGCACTTGAATCTGTCAGGGATCTCCCTCTGCTGGAGGTTGCCCTCATCCTTCATTTTCATTCCATTCTGATTTTTGTTGGTACAATTTTTTTAAAGTCATTTGAGTGACTTTTACAATGCCACTCAAGCAAATCCTTAGCAAGATTTATGACCTTGAATTTATAATTAGAACACAAAGTCAACTGTCTGTCTGTAGTTTGAAGCATGGAAACACCCCGAATGAACTCACGGTCACTACTTCTAGGGTTCTTGATCACAGTTTTCCTTGCTACTGTGTGTGGGTCTTTGTTGTATTTGTTTTGGTTTGGTTTTCCTTGAATTTTGGCACTGGCATGCTTTACTATTGAAGAAGTGGATATAGAAAAGCAACTGTTTCCTTTCTTCTTGATAGCATTCAACCAGTTATTATCCCTGTGTTTAGAAGTCAAATTCATGATACTGCTTTATTCCAGATAGAAGCAATGTTTATTAGGACAGTTTTTGCCATTCCTCTGGTTTGGTAATTGAATAGGTTTACAGGGAATGAAAACTCATTGGCAATGCTACTTTTGGGTCTGTATTTCAGGAGTGGTAGTAAACTAATTATTTTGAAGATACCTATGTCTGTTGTAATTTTAGTTGAATATGGCTAACATTAAACAATTGTTTGAAGGTTTGGAGAATGGGCAGACTATGTATTTATATAAATCGTATTTTCCTAATCAATTAAAGTATGAATGGCTGTGAAATTTAAAAAAAATTATACTGAAGTCAAGATTATTACTTAAAATACCTATGGCCAAGATAATGAAATATTTTAATTACAGCAGCAATCAAGAAATACAAGCAACTAAGTTTACTCAAAGCAGAAAAAACAGCAGTGAAAACTTAGTCTGTGTCACTTAAACCTATAGTTAAACTTTCTTGTGGTTTTTTTTTTGTTTTTTCTGTAGCTGCAGCTTCATGAAAGAGGATTGAAATTACAGCAGGCTATTTACAGTCAGGTAAAACCTTGTATTAATTTGTATTTATTTTGTACTTGTTTGCATATCTTGCTTTTTAGATTCTGTGACAATATGCTTTGACAGGAGGAGGGCATTGAATAGAGGTGGAGTATTTTGCACTTAGGTTGCCTGTGTTCCTTATTGTCCTATGGCAGTGGAAATAAAAATATGTTTTGTGTCTTGTTGTGCCTAAATGCGCTAAAGCCTATGCTTTGATTGGAATACACTTTATTGAGGGACATAATCATAGGAAGGGCAAGGCATTATGCAGTCATTACTGTCATCTGGCAATCTCGAAGTCTTAAAGACTTGTTCATTGGAGAGTACACATTAAGCCCATGTTTGTTATGTCAGGAAGGTTGCGTAGCTGAAGCCTGTATCAAGGTAGTCCTAGTACAGATTCACATTTTGTGCTTCCAGCATAGTACAGGCAATTCTGGAGTTCTTCAGCATGTGCCTGACGGACTTTATTAGGACTAGTCTACCTAATGAAATGTGGAAATACTAGAGAGTGGAATGGAAGACTGAATTTTATACTAGGGAGTGGAATGGAAGACTGAATTTTATAATCTGTCCTAACTGATTCATGGTAAGGTTACTAACTGCAGTGTGGAAAGTGAATGACAGCTCAGATGGAGATGTTTCAGGTATATTGGACTGTGAATCTTCTTTCAGGCCTGCAAGCTGTTGGCAGATGATTATGAGCAAGTGCGCAGTGCTGCAGTTCAGCTAATTTGGGTCCTTAGTCAACTTTATCCTGAAAGGTATGTGGTGTATGCAAACTGACTAAAATGATTGGCACAGTAACCACCCTAATCACGAGAGTTTTGTGCCGGTGCGTCTCAGGAGTAGCTGTTAGAAAACTGATGTGCACAAATTGCCGATACCCGATAAACATGCACTGCTCCGGATTAAGTTGTGGTTCTTGATATTTTTTGCACATCCGTAGGAATTCCACAGAGTTATTTCTTGCTTGATGCCATCCAGCATGGCATAGGATTGACATACTCATTGGTGTTTCTCTATGTTAGCATCGTCCCGATTCCTTCTTCTAACGAAGAAATTCGCTTGGTTGATGATGCATTTGGAAAAATTTGTCATATGGTTAGCGATGGTTCCTGGGTTGTTAGAGTACAAGCTGCTAAGTTATTGGTAAGTTATTCTCTATCTGAAAATAATTCATCTTATGTTACTTTACTTTTCATGTATATTTGAAAAGAAATGGGAGGATGTTTAAAAACTGTATAGGTAAATTTCTAGCAAAATTCTGGGAAGAAAGAAATGAGGGAGGTTGAGGAGACCTGAAAGTTTCTCAGCTGAACTCTGCAGCAATTCTTTCCTTGAGAGTAGAGGATTGAGTATCCAAGAAAAAAGCACATACTTGTCATAATCCTCTCCCTCTGCTTCTTCAGCACAGGACATGTAAATCAGCTGAACTCAAGAAAGACCATATGAACCTCAGTGGGAAAATAAGATGTTCTGACTGTCTTAAGTAAACTTATTTAGACTCTGACATATGGTAGTGTCAGGCGTTGTGTAAAGCTATTAGAATGAGTGGATAAGGTTGGATTCCATGTTGGGATAAGTCAGGAAATTATATGGTGTAATTTAGAATAATCTTGTTTCTTCTGTTTGATCCCCCGCCCCCCCCCCCCCCTTATTTTCTTTATGGTTCCATGCAACAAGTTAGCTCCCATTTCTTAGAGCAGACCCTTGACAAGAAGCTTATGTCCGATCTGAGGGTATGTAAATGTTTGGGTTTGTTTTTACTGTGTGTAGTGTACTAAAATTGCACAACAGGTATGTTAGTGTTGAGTGTGTTTGTTTACCATGTCTTTGCCTTAGGGCTGCTGAGAGTTAATTGATGATGACAAGTTTTCTTTTAGATTAAAGTCAATGAAGCAATTGCTAGTTTTAGATTTCGTTATCCGAGAATGTAATAAACAGCTCTAGGCTATTCAGGTTTCGCAGATGAGAGGTAAACGTTTGTGGTGTTCTGACAGTCTTTTGGCTAAAAGCTTTATTTATTGTGTACGGAAAGACTGCATCCTAGTTATAGGAGCAAGCTTATGGAAACATCCTGCAAGATCTGACTGGTAGACCTACACATGTTTCAAGAGACATGAGTAGCTAGAGGCTGGGACTCCTGAGCCCTATGAGCAAAACTTCAGTAAAATTCCTTCCTTAAGCAACTTGCTCGAGGTATAACATTCAGTTTTTCTGTTTATGAAAGAATGATGAAGCTAGAGCTGCTAGTTTTTGTGAGGTGCTTTGTAAAGTCCATTAAAGAAAGTGCTGCACAGCTTTTTTTACAGTGCAGGGGGAAAGGAGATGGACTAGCAAGCATGCTGAAAGAATATCACATTTTACGAATTGCTGAATGTTGTGAAGTATCAATAGTCATTAAAGAATTTAATTGCAGTTTAACAAGTTGAACTGCAAAGTGATAGCATCTCTTTTTTGTTGATCAGTTATTGAATACTTAACTGACCCAGTTTGGCTGTTCCTATAATGGATGTCTAAGAATTAAAGTATTTTAGAACGATAGAATCATAGAATGGTTTGGGAGGGACCTTAAACATCATCTAGTTCCAAATCCCTGCCATGGGCTCGAACACTTTCCACTAGACCTGGTTGTGCAAAGCCCCATCCAACCTGGCTTTGAACACTTCCAAGGAATGGGGCATCTGCAACTTCTCTGGGCAGCCTGTGCTAGTGCCTCACCACCCTCATAGTGAAGAATTTCTTTCTTCCTTATATCTAGTCTAAATCTACCCTCTTTCAGTTTAAAGCCATTACCCCTTGTCCTATCACTACACGCCCTTGTAAAAAGTCCCTCTCCAGCTTTTTTTGTAGGCCCTCTCTAAGTCCTGACAGGCTGCAAGAAGGTCTCCCCGGAGCCTTCTCTGCTCCAGGCTGAACCCCGCCAGCTCTCCCAGCCTCTCCTCACAGCAGAACTGTTCCAGCCCTCGGAGCATTTTGGTGGCCTCCTCTGGCCCCACTCCAACAGGTCCATGTCTCTCCTGTGCCGAGGGCTCCAGAGCTGGATGCAGCACTGCAGGGGGGTCTCCCCCGAGCCGGGCAGAGGGGCAGAATCCCCTCCCTTGCTGGCCATGCTGCTTTGGATGAAGCTCAGGATACATCAATTAGTTATTATCCTTTCCCAATATCGAAAGTATAAAGTGTTACTGGCAATTGGAAATATTCATAGAAGAGAAGGTATTTTTTGCTTTTCTTAGCACTTGCATGTGTCTGTCAATGTCTAAGCCTCTAGCTACTTCTATTTTAAAATCCAAGAAAGCCATTTAATATTTTGTTTGGTCATCTTTAAAGTTTACTGTGGTTGTAACTGAAAAACTTGTTTGGACAGAGGAAGCGCACTGCACATGAACGAGCCAAAGAGCTCTACAGCTCTGGAGAATTTTCAAGTGGCAGAAAATGGGGAGACGATGCTCCCAAAGAAGAAATCGATACGGGTGCTGTAAACTTGATTGAATCAGGAGCTTGTGGGGCCTTTGTTCATGGCCTGGAAGATGAGATGTATGGTAAGTGTTAATTTACTATGGAATGATTGAAGGAGGATATGTGTGCTGGCTAATAAGCTTTGGGGTTTTTTGGTCAAAATAGATTGCTTGACTATTGTGTTTGGGTTTTTTTAATGAATCATGACTTTAGGGTGGTGGGGTTTTTATTCCTTTGTGACCTCTGATATGGCAGTTGTTTCAGAGATGCTAGAGTGTTGCATAGAATTTTGGATAGAAAAGTCCCATTGAGTAGCCAAAAACAAATAGCTTTCTATAAATGGTAAAGTTTTCATAAAATATCTGGTAAGAAGTGGTTGCTTATGTTATTCAGAAACCCACTGGGTTTATTTTTTTTAACTGACTTAAATTTAACAGTTTCATGTGGCTCTAAATTGGCAACATCAGCTGCTGCTGTTTGAAATTGGTGTTTTCTCTGCAGGAAGGAAAATCGAATTTTATAGAACTTGTTTAAAACATGGCATTACAAGAAACCTGTGTCCACGGAGCCCAGTAATCATTCATTCTGTAAATAGAATGAATGATCAGCAGCTTCCATCCTAGCAAAGGTTAGAACTAGTGGAGACAAACCCACACATTTTTCAAAATATTTCAGAATCCAACAGCCACAACAAACAGAAGTTTTCTTCTTCTATTTTCCAACCCAATTTTATCCTTAGCCAATTTATACCTATTTGTTCTTAGATAGTGGTAGGCTTCAGATTAAACAGTTGTTGCTTTTCTCAGGGACTGGCTTCCCTAATCAATTAATAGACACCTTTCATTTTGCAAGGGGCTAAACAGGCTAGACTCCTTCTAGTCTCTGCTGTTGTGGCAGTCCAGTGAACTTCCCACTGACTGGAGAAGGAGAAAGATAACCCCCATTTTTAAAAAGGGAGAAAAGGAAGATGTGGGAAACGTCAGTCAGTCAGTCTCACCTTTGTGCCCAGCAAGATCGTGGAGCAGATCTTCCTGGAAACTACGCTGAGGCATATGGAAAATAAGGAGGTGTAAGGGCAAATTGTGCCTGATAAATGGTGGCCTTTTACGATGGCGTTACAGTGTTGGTGGATAAGGGAAGAGTGACTGACATTACCTACCTGGACTTGTGCTAAGCATTTGACATTGTCCTACATGGCATCCCTGTCTTTAGATTGGAGAGAGATGGATTTGATTGGATGGACTGCTTGGTGGATAAGGAACTGGCCAGGTGGTCGCACTCAAAAGAGTTGCAGTCAATGGCTCGATGTCCAAGTGGAGACCAGTGATGAGTGGCGTTCCTCAGGGTTCGGTATCGGGACCGGCACTGTTTAGCATCTTTGGCAACATGGAGAGTGGGATTGAGTGCACCTTCAGCAAGTTTGCCAGCAACACTAAGCTGTGTGGTGCAGTCAACACACTGGAGGGAAGGGATGCCATCCAGAAGGGCCTTGACAGGCTTGAGCAGTGTGCCCATGCGACCCTCATGAGGTTCAACAAGGCCAAGTGTAAGGTCCTGCACATCAGTCGGGGCAATCCTAAGCACAAACACAGGCTGGGTGGAGAATGGATTGAGAGCAACCCTGAGGGGAAGGACTTGGGGTTGTTGGTTGATGAGAAGCTCAACATGAGCCAGCAACGTGCGCCTGCAATGTAGAAAGCCAACCATATCCTGGGCTGCACTCAAAGCAGGGGGCTTGGAACTAGATGATCTTTAAGGTCCCTTCCAACGCAAACCATTCAGTGGTATAAAAGCTTTCCTCTTGGCCAGCTAGAATGTGTTATTCTTGAAAACTGGTGAGTAGATCTGTATGTTTTCAGGTACTTAAATTTCAGGTGAGGTCTTGCTTACGTTTTTAGCAATATTATTGATAATTGGTTTTGGTAATGGTAATACCTGTGTTCTAAGATCACACTTACCTGTCCCACAGTGCTATTGTGTTGGTCTCTTGTGGTCTTGCTATGATGGACTTGGACACCATAGTCTCCTTCCAGCAGATTATATCTGATCTGTTCTTCTAAGCAGGGTGAATTGTTGTGAGTGTCAAACTGGAACACAGGCATTCTTCAGCTCCTAGGTTTGGCTGTAGCATTGACCATGCTGATGGCCTCAGGGAAGTCTGTGTGCTAACCTTTCTAGCCCAACTTTCCTGTAGGTAAAGTGAAGATTTGTATTTCTTAAAGCTATTGAGAATGGCTGGTATTTGCATAGAACCATGAAAATGCCAAGCTCTGAATGTTATTCCTGAATTTGCTTCTGATGTTACTGGAAGGACGAGGCTAAATTAGAAAGTACAAAACCATCATAACAAAAATATTGCTGTAGATTGTGTTGTAAAAGTTGGTGTATTGTTCCGTGACTCCTGCAAATAAAAGCCTGTTTTCCTAATAGCTGAACTCTCCCTGAAGTCTAAAAAGGCAACTTTGGTTTTTTTCCTGACTAAGAGTAAAAAATTTTTCACTGTTTCAGTCCGTTGACCTGTGAAGCACATTGTCTGGTTTGCTGTGCCGTAGGTCTTGTGGCAGTACGGTGCTATTAGGGGGTGCTGATAACGTGGACAAATGTGGAATATACACAGATCTTTAAATAATGTAAATCTCTTCCTCCACTGCAGCATTTTTAAATACTGCTGAGCTCTCTTCTTCCTTGCTTGCAACACTGCTTCATTTTGTGAATTCCATGTTGTAACTTAAATCTAAATTAGTGTGTGAGCTTATGAAAGCAATATTGGCAAAATGTTTTTCTTCTCTAATACCTTGGTCTTAATGACCACGGAGACTCGTAGCTGTGACAAAAGCTTCATTACTGAATAAGCAGGGGTCTTGGCTGTGTTTGCATTTTTCTACTTAATCAGAATCATCAAGAATCAAATATGTTCTTTAAGAACAATAAGCCTAAAAGCTACACATAAATTTAAGTAAATGTTTTCAAGATGAGCTAATTTGAATGAAAAATAAAAGTATGCTTAAAACAATAACTTTTGCAAGACATCAGATTAATTCTTATTTATGTGCTGGGATCCTAAAAATGTTATGGAAGCTAGCGAGGATGGCTGCAGGGAAGACACTCTCATCTCCACTTAAACTTGTTATATTTGGGTGTTCTTCAAATTCCTGCTACGTTTCACAGCATGAATGCACTCTGGACACCTTTTGATGCTTTTTTGCTTAAATTCTGAATAACTTTTTAATAATTAGGTAGCACCTTTTTCCTTTCTTTTGAGGAATCCAAAGTCATGAAGCAGAGGAATTTAATTCTGTTTACTGCTGAAATGCCGATATTCTAGGGCTTTTCAGCAATTCATAAAGTGCTACATAGCAAGTTAAAAATGCAGTGAATGCTCTGAGCAATTAAAATGTCAGGAAGAATAAAACAAGGAGAGTTTAATTATATAGATTAGTTTTCTTAAGATACCAGGGTTATAGCTACACTTGCAAAACATGCTATGAAATACGTAATATTTATTGCTGGATAGGAGACCTATTTTTCAGCTGCAAGTCCCTCTGCAAATGCTTACGACAGCAGCGCGCACGCTGTATTAGAGGTGAGGCTTCTGATTTGAAGACTTACCTGTGAAAAGGTCCCTAATGGCATGGGTCTTTGCTTGGTCTCCATCATCTTCAGGGTTTCCTTCGCATCTCCTGCCCTTAGCCTAGTCCTTGAGTATTATGATGCCTGTCTGTTGGGTAGTTACGTCCTTTTAAACAGCACTAACAAGTCCCTCCCTCTCTTTTAATAGAGGTTCGAATTGCTGCCGTTGAAGCGCTTTGTATGTTGGCTCAGTCCTCACCTTCTTTTGCGGAGAAATGCCTGGATTTTTTGGTTGACATGTTCAATGACGAAATTGAGGAGGTGAGATTGCAGTCAATACACACAATGAGAAAAATTTCCAACAACATCACACTGCGGGAAGATCAGCTGGATACTGTGTTAGCTGTCTTGGAGGTAAGAAATTCTTGAGGAGGAAAAAAATTGCATTCCTG
>NW_010526833.1:15078-23509 GCF_000687285.1 Phaethon lepturus
GTTACAATGATATAAAGCTAATCAGCCCCTTCCTGTGAGCTGAAACTGCCCATCTTTTTTGTTGGTGTGGATTTTTTTCTTCTCCTTTGAACACCCCCAAAGACTCTTAAGGTCTAGTAGCTTGTAATCTCCAGGACAACAGAATACTTCTGAAATGGATTCATTTCATGCAAAAACTCTTCCCTTGATGACTCTGCTGTTGCCTTCTGTCTCATTTTGTGGTCCAGCACTCTGCACCACTTCATGTTGAATACAACTTCATTTTCTTTCTATTTCCTTTGTTCAGCTGCTTTGGCTACACCTTTGGTCACCAAGCAGAGCCAGTGCATGGGCCCGAGATCTCCCTTCTGACTGTTCAGAGGGTTTGTTAGCATGCTCTGCGGTATAGATTTGGCCTTTCCCAACCAGTCAGTGCTCAGCCAGGATCCAAGGGACAGCGTGAGTCAGCTGCCATTCCTGGTTGATGGGTTTGATCCAGGAAGGGGAAGAGGTTTCAACTATATCAACAGTGCTGTGCCAAAGTGCTTGTGCTTCCCCTCAAACCTGTTTTTATTTGCTGAGCTATAGCCCTTAGGGCATGATTTTTCAGTTCTGCTGCACGTGGTAGGCAAGTCTCTGCTGCTTTTGCATAGTCTCTCAGGCTTGGATGGTGCTGCAAATCCACCATTTCTGTCTTTTTACCTGCTGTTGGCTTGACCTGGGGCAACAGTGGCTTCTTTCAATTGTGGCCCAGAAAGGAGCAAACTAACTTACCTATTTTATCAGTGGGGAGCAACTGATTAACAAATTAACAAATGCTGGGGAGGATGATCTGAATTTGCAAATGCAGCAATGAGTTTTAGGTGCCTCACATTTTTATGTATTTGATTTACATTTGTTCAAGCTGGGGACCTGTGCATCAAGGTATAAAAATGTCCTAGTTAGACTGGGGTTCTGTCTTACACTTTTGTGTTGACTTATCACGTATGATAGATCATACATGTATTATGGTTTATATTATCATAATTATCAGGTATTAGGATAGCTAAAGTGTGAGAATCACTAACATTTTAATGGGTTTGTCTGATTCTGAAAGGTTCTTGCTTGCTTTCTGTAAAATTTATCTTCCAGTACCAAAACAAAGGATTTTGAAGAATAGCATTCACTTTAGTGCCTAAATTTGTTCCAAGAGTGTAAATATGGAACAGCTGGGGATGGGGTAACTTCTGTTTTCACCTCACCGCTTTGACTTTAGTGGAATAACTCTACCAGCTATTCCTTGGTTTTCTGACCAAGCTTTGGATTCTGCTTTCCTTGTTGTCCTTGATCTCAGTTTCTGTTGAGTTGTGCTCCTCTCTGTCCCTTCATAAGTGTTCTGCCTTGCGTGTCTTTGTACTGCCCTTCCAGTGGTCCACGCAACTCGCCTGCAGCATTTTATCTCCATGGTCATTTCATTCTAGTCCTTCGAGTACATCTCAGTCTGGAGAAGAGGAGGCTGAGGGGAGACCTCATCGTTCTCTACAACTACCTGAAAGGGGGTTGTGGTGACATAACCAGCGATAGGACAAGAGGAAATGGCCTCAAGTTGCAACAGAAGAGGTTTAGTTTGGATATTGGGAAAAATTTCTTTGCCGAGAGAGTGGTCAAGCATTGGAACAGGCTGCCCAGGGAGGTGGTGGAGTCACCATCTCTGGAAGTGTTCAAAAAACATGTGGATGTGGTGCTTCGGGACATGGTTTAGGGGACTTGGTGGTGTTGGGTTAACAGTTGTACTTGATGATCTTGAAGGTCCTTTCCAACCTTAATGATTCTGTGATTCTCTTTCGGTCATAGTCTGCCTTCCACCACCAAAATAAGGAATGTCTGAGCAGCCCTGCTGTGCTTTTCTCCTTTGATCATTTGTGTGTGGTAGCTGTCATTTAAGAGCCTTTACAAGAAGACTGCTCTTTCTTCCTTTGTGTAAGACAGTGACGAATGAGCTGTTGATACTTAGCAAATTATAATTAAAAAAAAAAAATCCACTGTTGAAACACATCCAGTTCTTGTATCCTGTCAAATTTTCACACTCTATCCAGCAGTGCCACACAAATGCTGATAGCAAGGAAGCGTAAATACATTGGTATGGAAAAGCAAGGTGGTTTTTGGCAGAAAGAATGCGATTAATTAAGCTGGAGTTCAGCCATAGCACTTCTAAAAATACTGCCTGGAGGTTGCATAAGCTCCTCTGTACTATGTCACCCTGGCCTAAAAAAATAAAATGGGTGTAGTGTGACTTCAGAAGTGGTGCATTAGGGATCCCATATGATCGTTCCTGACCAAACTTGCATGTGTGTTCTATTTTTTTTTTTTTGTCCATCTATAAACGCATAGTTAGGTTGAGTTCCTTTATCCTATAGATGACCACTGTTATCTAGTCTGTCCAGGCATTGACATGTCCTCAATGCTTACGCAACCCCCCTGGAGGCTGGTGACTGGGTTAAAGGCTTGTGGAATTGAGCTTTAGCTGTTGAAATGATAAACAGCTTCTCTGAGGACAATAAAACAATCTTTGGTGATCGTTTTGCTGAGCTACTCAGCGCCTTCGTTTTCAGTTATTGCCTATGCTTAAGGGCACAACATCACCCAAACCAAATAGTGATTCTTGCTCTGCTTGAGCAGGTCAGCGGTGAAGCAGTTCCCATTCGTTCCAGTAAATAAAGCACATGGGTGGATGAGACCAGCAAGAGACCCTGCAGCAGTTGCCTGGTCTGTCACTTCATCTGTGCTTAGCCATGCTAACTAGAAACGTGCACTTTTTCAGATGCCTCTAGTACTAATTCAGCCAAGGAACAGGAACTGTATACGCAAGCACATATTCTCTGTTTTCACTCAAAGGTGCCTGGGTTGTTTTTTTTAGGATTCTTCAAGGGATATTCGGGAAGCGCTTCATGAACTGTTGTGCTGCACCAATGTCTCGACTAAAGAAGGCATCCATCTTGCACTGGTGGAGCTGCTGAAAAACCTAACGAAGTATCCCACAGACAGAGAATCCATATGGAAGTGAGTGTGTTCGGTGTCCTTGTGTGTCTACTTATTTTCCTATTCTTTTCATATTTGAGGTCTTAGGCAAACGTTGAGGTAGCTAAGGAGGTAACAGGTATTGCAGGTATACAATTCTGTTATTCTATATATATTTGGAATAGTGGCTATACTAAGCATTGTACATATTCATGACTAATGTAGAAACTCTGTTTTTGCCTGTCGATACTTGTACTGGGAATTCAGAACTGATGACCACTCCTGGAAACAGCCCTCTATTATAAGCACTCAAAGCATTCCTAGAAAAGATGAATTCACCCTTCAGTTTAAAACCTCTTCTATGCAACTAATGTTTTGTGCTTACTGGACACTGCATTAAATAGTAATATCTACCACCAGCTGATTGTATCAGTTGTGACAAGTGGACTGGCTATGTGGCATTGTGCTGTTGGAGGGTCTTTTTCTGTCTGAGCAAAAATAATGCATGTTCGTGTGGGGTTTTTTTCTTGTTTAATGGAAGCAACAAAGCAAGGGATTCTCCAGCACACATGGTTTGAGATGGAATTCCTGGGTATTATTTGAAGCACTTATTTTAGTCTGCTTTGTCTTTCAGTGTACTCTTACATTGTTTGTGGAGTTTGGGGTTTTCGGGTTTTGTTATTTGGTTAGGTTTTTACCTCCTCACTCGTTTATTTCTGAAGAAAAAAATACACTCATTTGTTAATGTTTAGTATGAAAGTTTTTCTTGGGTTGTATATCTCCAGGTGTTAAGTATTTCTTGGGCAGTTTAAATAAACAATTTTTATTACTTCTTGCTTTTTCAAGCTGTCATCTCAGTTTTCTTTGATCCTATTGAATATCAATGCAAATACTCAGCCTTGAAGAGACAGTAGGCTTGGACAGTAGGGTTTTGATGCTAACCAGCACCTCAGAGTGCCGCTGCAACATAAAGTAATAATGCTTTAAAATGTTGTATTTCACAATGCTTTTACTAAGAAATATTTCAATCTGTGTATTTTCAGATGCTTGAAGTTCTTGGGTAGTAGGCACCCCACTTTGGTGCTTCCGTTAGTCCCCGAGCTGCTGAGCACACATCCGTTCTTTGACACTCCAGAACCAGACATGGATGACCCAGCCTGTATCTTTTTCATGAAGCCACTTGATCGTTTTGACTGTAATAGATTTTATTTATGTTTTCCTGATGCTTGCATTTGTTAAACCATTTCAAACTGTAGCAAACAATCTGGTAGCTGTTTCTGAATCCCTTTACCACTTAGTATTATTACCCAGCAAGTGGTGGGATAACTCTTATGTGGAACCATCCTCATAAATACCAATGTGGTACTTTTTTTATGCTGTGATGAATAAGCTGTTTATCAAGCAATTTGTCAAGGTTTAGGCTTTGCAGCTGAGTCCTTGTATGTGAAAACATCTGTCTAGTTTGCACTAATTTTGAAGATGCTATAGCTTTTAAGGAAGAAGAGTGGTTTTCCTTGCCTGATTTCTTTTTAGGTAAAACTTCTGCTATCCTCACTGTTGTGCAGTGTATAGAACAGCACCATCTCTTAAGAGTACAGCAGTGGCCAAATCCCCATAATACTATAAATTTATCATCTTTTTGAAAGAATTCAAAATCAGAAATCCGTGTATTAATGTTAGCTCTTCTAGTGCCTTATAACACAAACTCTTACTGTTATACCATTATCCTTAACAATAGGAGATGCCTTGCAAACGTGACATACCATTTTCCCATTGTTCATTTTCCTTGTTTCCCTTGCTGGGGGGAGAAAACTGTTATTTAGCTCAATGCACCCTCCTGCCCTGGGGCAAAGAATATTATTTGAGAGAATGTTCTGGAGGTAACTTGCTACCAAATTTTATGGAGATAAATTCTGTGAAAGGCAGGCCTGGGAGCCAGAAGCTACAAGGTAGACCTGAATGGTACGTTCCCAGTGTAAACTGTTAATTAAAAATATGGTTTTGTGTAATTCCAAGCACTTAGCAAATTTGAATCAGATTAGTTGAATAGCTTCAGCTGAAAATTTGGAATGAATTTTGAGCAAAGAGGAGAAATTGGTTTGTTAAGTGGAAGCTTGGCAGCCCATGGATGCAGAAGCTTTTTCAGGAGGTTAGAGACGTGGGTTCAGTACCTTTTGTGGCTGAACCTACTTCTTCCCTGTCCAGGCAAGAGCCCAGACAATCGTAGGTTTTGTGTTGGGATCCTTTTACACTCTTCTGTTAGAGGTCTTGTATTTGAGGTCACTCTATTGCAGGTGAGTGCCCCAGCCTTTGGGCTAATTGATGGAAGCCTTTAGCTGCCCTCTGTATTTCTCAGGCTCTCGGACTGTGAAAATGGTTTTTCTATTCCAGAATTATCTTCCCATGTTTGATTCTTTACTTTGTTCCAAGTTTGTGTAAGAGGGATGTTTTTCAGGACTTCACAGGAAATGCAGCAATTTTCAGAGAGTTGGGGGTAAATATTTAATTTTAGGTGGTGTCTGGGTACCAAACTGGTAAGGACAGTGTAAGCTTTGAGGAAGAGTGAAACTCCACCTAATGAGCGTGTTCTGCATTTCTGATCCCTGGCTCCTGTCCTTTGTGTTGCCTCTGAGCCATCCCACATTGGCAGTAGCATCCTTCCACCAATATGGCCCATCCTGTAATGGTTGTGTTTTGCACTTGGTTTTCGTCTGCTCAGATAGCTGCCTCTTTGGGCTTTGCTCAGCATTCGCCAACTGTAAAGAACTTCCTAAACAATCTCCAGCAAAGAAAGAGTTGTTGAGGAATTGTTTTAACTTGCCATCCCGGAGGAGCTCTTCTTGCTGTTGTGTATTTTTCTTTAACAGTCCATTTCAATAGACATTGCTGTTCTGGTTCTGATTTTTAACGCTGCTAAAAGTTGCCCAACAATGCCTGCCCTGTTCTCTGATCATACATTCAGACATTATGCCTATCTTCGGGACAGTCTCTCTCATCTGGTCCCTCCATTAAGAGTAAGTTGAACCAACTTAGTTTGCACTTCGCCACTCTGTTACGAATATTGCTGGTCTCTTCCACGTCTGTCAGTGTGTAACACTTTGATTCTAAAAGTTTGGGTTTTTTTTTTTTTCTCCCAAGCAGTGCATGAATCTTGAAATGTACATTAAGTAAGGAGAGCCAAATATTAAATTGTAACAATATGGATTTTGTAATATTTTGGGAAGAATTCAAGTGAGAATAGCACATAGTTTGCTGATTAGCAAAGAATACTGGGAGCACAGGGTTCCTGAGAGCTTTCTGTAGCTCTGACTGTGTGGGGAAGGGGAGCTTAGCCTCTGTAGATCTTCCAACATTTGACTTGAGTCCTACCTAAACAGTTTACTCGTGGATGAGGTGTGTTCCCTGCTGCTTTAAAGCATGTTTTTCCTGCATGGAAGTACAGGTGGGACTGAAGGTGGTTGTAAGTCTTATTACAGCTCGTAAAATGAATTGTGGTTTGTGTGGTCTTGGACTTCCCTTGCCTTCACAGAGTCATAGTTCATAGATTAGGAAGATGTTTCCCTCAAAGGGATGTTGAAGTTTAACCTGAAGATCTCTAGCTGGAAGTGGATTATAAAATGGAGAGTATTAATTAACAAAGATAAAAGATATAGACTTGAAATCCTTGCTATAAATTTTGAATTTGAGAAATAAATCAGAGCTCTCAATTAAATAATGAGGTAGCATTTTACAGCGTTGTTACTTGTGTTAGACATTTCTGTATGCATGTGTTTCTTCTTGCTTAGTTGCCAGGTAGAAAGCTGGTGTCCTCCCCTGTCTCTCCCAGTATTGCACCACATGAAGATCCTTCCCAGCAGTTCTTGCATGAGAGCCTGGAGAGGGTTTACAACCTTCAGCACCTGGACCCTCAGGGCATACAGGAGCTGCTGGAATTTACCATCCGGTAAGGCTACAAGCTGACCTGTTCATGGGAAGATGGGTTAGGATTCACAATTTCTCTGAAGCAGGTGCTTTGCTTCTGAATATGTGTTGTACTTTGCTGTCGAGCACTTAGCCTGAGACTTCTTCTAGAGAGTGTTGTGATAAAGAGGTATTCATGGCCTGTTTGAAACAAACCTGATGGTCTCAGCTCTGGCTCTGCCCCACTGAATAATCAGTGTGTGTTTTTAGGGGATCATCTTTTCAGAGCATAGTAAGAGTCAGGTAAGGGCAATCTGCTTGGACTGTTCATTTATGGTAAAATACACTTTCAGGAGGACAGCCTTATGTGTCATTCTTAGTCTCTGACCCCGTATGAGTCCCTCATTTTGATCATATTATTTTTAATGTACGTGTGCAGGGTTTTTTTCTTTCATTTTTACAGGAAGAGAGAGGTGGTCCCCTTTTGCTCTTCTAATTTCTACGTCCTGTAGTCTTTCATTCAGCAGGAGAGGACCTGCTCCTGGTGTTTTGGTGGGTTCTTATCACCAGTCCCACTTATAAAGGACTTCGGCATTCTTTATCAGTTTGAAAATCAGAGAGAGATTTTCCTGGAATAGACAATATTATTGCATGTTGCTGCCTGCTGTTGTATAGAGAAGGGTGTACAGGATGGCTTCTGAATGTGGGGTTTATGCTGTGTCTTCCATTTCATCTCTAGACTAATTTACACAAATGAAGCACTTGAAAAGTGTTTCAATGTGATTCCTCTGCTTGGAAAGAGGAAAAGAGCCTTATTTGGAGTGTTGGAAAAACAATCTAAAATCCTTTGTTTGGAACATGGAATTCTAAAAAGCTTTATGCTTTTCCTTCCCCCTGAATAGCTGCCTTTTCTGTACGTGTAGCTGTAAATCGCTTTCACACCCACCTGCAGTGGTGAACGAGCAGTGTGCTCCCCACAGAAAACCCCACTGTGAAAACTATATGGTTTGTCTTCAGCTGTTTTGAAACTACTATGTGCAGCCTAAAACAGTGTCTCAGAGTGTTTAATGCACTAAATGCTTGAACCAGGTAATCTCTTGGCAGAGCATCCAGAATCTTAGAGGCATGATGAAGGTCTGGAAACCTCACAGGCTGTGAATGTTTTCGAGTGTAGGAACCGTGTCGGAGATGCCTGCATGTGTGACATATGCAATAAAGGACAGTAATGCTTTGGAGTCGATGGAAATTACTGGCTTGGCTTTTTTCCTGCTGGGATCACCGTCCAGGAACTGTACTAAACCAGCTAATGTTTTCCACCCTTAAGGGAGGATTTAAGACAAAAAACAAACAAACAAAAATGTTAAAGGTTATTTTGCAGAGGGCGAGAGTTTACTGCACCAACAGTTTGGTTGCTGAGAGGAGATGAAGCTCACTGCAGTGGATTCTGCGGAGGGACATAACTCCCTCCTCCTTTATCATTACTGTCATCAGGGGAAGTAACACAACCCTGGTGTCTACTTGGGACTTAAATTTCTAACCACGCTCAAGTCGGACG